>NW_017306659.1:1150484-1240663 GCF_000935625.1 Nanorana parkeri
ACACACACACACACACACACACACACACACACACACACACACACACTATATAGCCAAAAGTATTGGGACACCCCTCTAAATCATTGGATTCAGGTTTTCCAAACACCTCCATGACCACAGGTGTACTAAATCAAGCACCTAGACATGCAGACTGCTTCTACAAACATTTGTGAAAGAATGGGTCCCTCTCAACAGCTCAGTGAATTCAAGCCTGGTACCGTGATAGGTTGCCACCTGTGCAAGAAGTCCATCCATGAAATGTTCTTGCTACTAAATATTCCACCGTCAACTGCTAGTGGTATTATAACAAAGTGGAAGCAACTGGGAACAACAGCAACTCAGTCATGAAGTGGTAGGCCACGTAAAATGTAATAAAATTGCTGCTTCCATATAATATCTGGAATGGTATCTATAGTGTGCTATGTTTAACCACTTGCTGATCAGGTGTTTAGACCCCCTTCCTACCCAGGCCATTTTTCAGTATTCAGCGCTGCGTTACTTTGACTGACATTTATTCCGTCATGCAACGCTGTACTGAAATTAATTTTATACCATTTTTTGGGGACAGACAGAGCTTTCTTTTGGGGGTATTTATTCACCACTGGGGTTTTTATTTTTTTCTATATTTTAGAAAATTTACTGAAAATTTAGGAAAAAAAAGTGTGTTTTACATTGTTCGGAAACAATTACCCAATTTTTTGGTAAAATATAAAAGACGGGGTCACGTCGGGTAAATAGACACCAAACACGTCAAGCTTAAAAATTGCGCGCACCCGCGAAATCGCAAAAAACTACAATACCCAAAATTGACCAGAGGCGACGCTTTAAAAGCTTTTACCGCTCATCTGTTTAGTGTTATCAGTGATTGATGGCCCTAAAATTATCGCTCTCACTGCGACGTTCGCGGCGATATGTAACATGTGCGGCGTAATGGGCGCAATCATCGTTTTCGCAGGTATGCGCACCTGACGTTAAAGAAACTCATTATTGAATTACACTACAAAATAGTTCACATTCTGTTTGCATAGATTTGGCATACAAACCTTGTGGGGAGGGGGAGCTGGTGTTCCACTTTTGATGTACTAATTTGGTTTAGTATAGGTTAAGCATTATTTGGATCTACACTCACTGGTCACTTTATTAGGTACAATTTGCTGGTACCAGGTTGGACCCCTTTTGTCTTCCAAACTGCCTTAATTTTTCATGGCATGGATTCAACAAGGTGCTGGAAATATCATGCAGTTACTGCAGGTTTGTCGGCTGCACATCCATTATGTGAATCTCCAATTCCACCACATCCCAAAGGTGCTCTATCAGATTGAGATCTGGTGGCTGTGGAAGCCATTTGAGTACAGTGAACTCATCAACCAGTTTGAGATGATTTTAGCTTTGTGACATTTAGACACATTATCCTGCTGTCAGTAGCATTCAGAAGATGGGTAATGAAAAATTAGAAGAGTTTTGTCCCGCGTGAAGCGCTCGTCAGGGGGTCGGTGGGGAAAAGGAAAAGGATACTCAGTGTGATGATGTGTAGGAGCACCGATCGGAACGAAAGTGGGGGGGGGAGAGTTTAGAGAATGAATTTGAGTTTAGGGATAGAATTTGAAACGGGGGGAGGGGGTTTCCAAAATTGATGCGGGTGTGCAGCTTTCGTTGAGTTCGGACTGGGGCGTCCGACGTGTGTACTGTAAACAAAAATTGGAAGAGACGGAAGCACCACTACCTGGCGCAATAAATGTGGTTAGGTGTGGCAGGAAAGAAAGGTAATGGTCTCACCTGTAGCTGGGTGAGCGTAAACGTGTGGCCCCTAGGTTGGGGTGAAGCGGTGAAGTCGAGTGGTGGATTCGATCCCCTTCTCTGTTTGATGGCTTCGGTCCCTCGTGTCCGGTAGTGTGGTTGGGGACACAAGGGTAGAAGGACCGGGGGTGAGGTAACTTGGTAGGCAAAGGGGGGGGGTGGACTTCTGAGACTCACCGTTGGGATGGAGAAGGCATGATGTCAGCGACGACGGCAAGGTTGGTGTTTAGCCAGGATGATGATGGGGTGATCCTCTGGGTGGCTGTTGTCCTCGGGGTCCTGATGGTAGCTTCTGGTGGCTGGAGCTGCAGGGTGATCTGATGTCGACGGGAGAGCCGAGGGACGGCCAGTGCTAAGCCTGGGAGCCGCGGGGCAGAGGAGCTGCCGGGATGTCACAGTGAACGGCTGTTGACGGAAGTGCTGCCAGGGGGAGTCTAATGTTGACCAATCGGAGCGGATGTGTGATCCCGATGGAGATGGTGGACTGATGTCAGCGAGAGCCGTGTATCACAGGCTGTCAGGAGCTGTGGCGGAACGGGCGGTGGAGCGTAGTGTCCGTGAGCGGGTGCCTACACCGTGCCCGTGTGGAAAAGGAGTGTTAGGAACACTCGTCAATGTGCAGGCCGTGGTGAGCTGTGGCTGGCGACGCGTTTCGAAGGGTAACCCTTCTTTTTCAAGCCGGAGTACAGGGAGAGAACTTGGCGGGAAGTGGAGGTTTTTAAATGCTGGGGTTGGGGAGGGGCCAGATACATGTGGGCGGGGCTGCAAACAGCGAGGATGAAGCCTCTAGACGATGTGAGGGAATGTATGGGCGGAGTTGGGGGGGAATATGGTGTTGATAGGCTGGCAGGGGGCTGAACGTAGGTGGGGGCAGCTGGATTGAGCCGTACTTCGGGTTGGGGCGGGGTTTGAAACAGAAAGCAAACGCCCCATGAAGGGACTAGACCGTGGGCGAGAGTTTGGGGCGTGTAGAGGGGTCCTGGATGATGGGTTGAAAACGGATTAGAACGTAGAACGATTACTTGATGGTGGCAGGTTCTCATTGAGGGAAAACAAGAGAGCTTGTTTATTCTTCATATGACATAAGGTCCAAGCTAATGCCAGATCTGAGCGTGTTGGGGGCTGCATGCTTGCAAACACTCCCATCTGGGACGTGAATGAATAGGTGACAGTGTGGGGTCTGGGTAAACTGGGCAGAGGTGCCGGGATGACACAAAACATCATTACAAGTTATAATGAGGAAAGGGTGGACTTAAATGAGGGTATTTGTTTCCAATTCCTCATTTAGACCATGGGGTGCCAGTGTGTTAAGCTTGAAAATCCAGTATGTCTCTTGTTTACAAAGGAGATGGAATCTTTCGGTGGGGGGTAGTTTGTCAGGGATTTGTTCTATTGCGAAAACTTTTAGGTGTGATGTGTTTTTTTGGTGTTTGCGGAGGAAATGGCGCGGGACGCTGTGGTCAGTACAGCCGTCTTCGATGAATCTCCTGTGTTCCCCGATCCGCTTGCGGAGGGGGCGGATGGTTCGACCTATGTATAGTAGATTACAAGGGCATTGCAGGCAGTAGATGACGTGGTCATGGGCGCAGGTGATAAACTGGGTGATGGTGAATTTGTTGCCTATGCTGTCATGGAAGCAAGATTGGCCGTGGGAGATGAACTGGCACGTGAGACACAGCCATTTCTTGCATGTGTGCATCCCTGTCCTATTGTTGAATAATAGTGTCTGTCTCAGTTTGGGTTTGAGGGTAGGTATTTTGCTAGGGGCCACTATATTTTTGATGCTGCGGGCTTTTTTAAAAATGACGGAGGGTTTGGGTGGGAGTACTGACCCTAATTGGGGGTCACATAGTAGTAGATGCCAATTCTTGCGTAGAATGGCTTCAATGGCTTTGTAGCTGTTGTTGAATGCGGTGATGAAGGGAGCTGTGTTTTTTGGCTGTGGGTGATCTGGTTTCTTGCGGGGTGGTTTTTGGATGGTGGTGGTGAACTGATCGCGGGCCTTTGTTATGAGGTGTTTAGGGTAACCTTTTTCAAGAAATTTGTCTTTGAGAATGAGGCTTTGGTGGATGTAGTCGGACTTCTTGGTGCAATTTTTATTTATTCTCCAGAATTGGCCTTTGGGGACATTGTGCTTCCAGAGGGGGTGGTGACAGCTCTTGAAATGCAGATAGGAATTGCCGGCAGTGGGTTTGAAGTGTGTTTTTGTGGTGACTTTTCCTTCGGAATGTGTAAGCTCGAGGTCAAGAAACACTAGACTAGACTGGTCAGTGACATATGTGAAGCTCAGTCCAGAGGGGTTGGAATTGCATTATGTCACAAATTCTTGAATGGTGTCGGGTGTGCCGTCCCAGATGATGAGGATGTCATCTATGTACCGGCCGTAGTAAATTAAGTGGCGGGCGAACGGATTGTTGTGCCAGATATGGAACTCCTCCCAAAACCCCATGGTCAGGTTGGCATAGCTGGGGGCGTAGTTGGCCCCCATAGCTGTGCCTTGGATCTGTAGGTGGAAATCCTCCAGGAAGGTGAAATAATTGTGTTCAAGAGTGAATTTGGTGGCCTTGAGAATGAATTGTGCTTGTTTGTAATGCACCTCTGGTTGTTGAGACAGAAAAAATTGTAGAGCTTGCAGGCCTACCTCGTGAGGGATGGAGGTGTAGAGTGAACAAACGTCGAGGGAAACCCAGTGGTATGTGGGTTCCCAGGAGTAGTTGTGTAATGTTTCGATAAATGGTCCCGAATCTCTAAGGTAAGAGGGTAAGGCTGTGACGATGGGTTGTAAAAAATGGTCCACATATCGGGAAAGCCCACTAGTTAGGCTGTCAATGCTGGAAATTATGGGCCAACCAGGTAGTGGCGCTTCCATCTCTTCCAATGTTTGTTTTCAGAAGATAGGTACTCTGTGGTCATGAAGGGATGGACATGGTCAGCAACAATACTTAATACTCAGACTGTGGCATTTAAACGATGCTCAATTGGTTCTAAGGGACCCAAGGGACAATTACACCATCAGCCTGAACCATTGATACAAAGCAGGCTGGATCCATGCTTTTATGATGTTTACACCAAATTCCGATCTGACCATCCAAATGTCGCAGCAAAAATCAACAGGGTTGTTCACAAAAGGGGGAAGAGTTTGGAGAAGGCAGGAGATGTAAACAATCTAGGACAACATAACTGAACTGGAAAGTGAGCTGAATTGGAGAATGTTTCCAAATCAGCTATTTTGTCCTAGATTGTTAATTTCTCCTGTCTTCTCCAAACTCTTCCCCCTTTTGTGTATAACCCTGCAAGACTCATCAGACCAGGCAACATTTTTCCAATCTTCTATTGGTCAATTTTGGTGAACCCTTGCGAATTGTATCATCAGTTTCCTGTTTTTTGCTGACAGGTGTGGTCTTCTGCTGCTGCATCCATCTGCTTAATGGTTCAAGGTGTTGTGTGTTCATAGATGCAGAACAGATCTTCTGCATACTTCGGTTGTAACGAGTGGTTATTTGAGTTAGTGTTTCCTTCCTATCAGCTTGAACCAGTCTAGCCATTCTCTGGCATCAACGAGACATTTTTGCCCAGAGAACTGCAGCTTACGGGATATTTTCTCTTTTTCAGACCATTCTCTGTAAACCCTAGAAAGGGTTGTGCATGAAAATCCCAGTAGATCAGCCGTTTCTGAAATATACAGACCAGCCCGTCTGGCACCAACAACTATGCCACGTTCAAAGTGACTCAAATCACCTTTCTTCCCCATTCTGATGCTCGGTTTCAACTTCAGCAGATCGTCTTGACCTTGGCATACATGTCTTTTAACGCATTGAGTTGAT
This sequence comes from Nanorana parkeri, assembly GCF_000935625.1. Taxonomy (NCBI): domain Eukaryota; kingdom Metazoa; phylum Chordata; class Amphibia; order Anura; family Dicroglossidae; genus Nanorana; species Nanorana parkeri. The sequence continues at coordinate 1,156,106 of NW_017306659.1, forward strand.
GCCATGTTATTGGCTGATTAGATATTTGCGTTAACAAGCAGTTGAACCTAATAAAGTGTCCAGTGAGTGTAAATTGACGGCACATACTGTATCCCATTGCACTGTCAGACAGCAACCCACCAACCTTTGGGATTAAGTGCCTGTAATAGTATAAGAATTAAATAGCTTGCCTACCACTGATTACCAAAGCAGGGTAGCTCCAGACAAAATTATTACAGATTTCTGGTATAGGAGATTGACTAACCTGCATAATATTGTTCCTCCGAGCTTCAGAAGAGACAGAATTATTAATAGGCTATAATAAGAGCTCTAACATCTCTACAATTAGAAGCTATAGCATTTGTTGTGCAGACTGGAATTTTTGTGGAGGTACTTTTATTTATGAATTGTATTCTCCCAGAATCCTGTCAGTTTAATTATAGCTACCTTGCACTTGTATTACTGCGAATGCCATGGAGGTTCAGTACCATATAGGTGAGGTTGTGTATAATTAAAGTTTTTAATACCTAAAGTGTCTACAACTGTCTTCTCCAAGCATTTATATATTTGAAATCCACCCATAATGTTTTCTTTATTGGTAGAAATGTGTGATCTGGACATTTCCTCATGTTCTCCCCTTTTCTGGTTTTTGCAACTTGTAAATAAGCTGGTTGTGCAAGAGAATTATTGCACATTCATATTTTATACTCGATATTTTTAAAGTCCAGTTAAAAGATGTTAAAGCAATTTTGTAAATTGCTGTAAAATTGCCTGGCATTACAGATGAAGCAGCTGGTCTTAGGATGTTTGTAGACAGATGGCAAATTCTGATAAATGTTCCCAAAGTGCTTTTAAAATTACTAATGAATAACCATACTTTTAAGCTTGAATGATCCTGATAAAATGCATGTGACACGATAGATATCCTTGTAACTTTTTCCTGCAACTTATCAAAATTTAGATCAACATTAAGAAAAAGTACTAAAAACACATTTTAAAACTACATAAAAACAAAAATGTTTGTACCAAAGCCGACAAACATAATTACTGAGCAGTTGAAACACAGTGCATGAGACAGTATCTAACAAGTTCAAGGCTAAAGTAGTTCATTCAGGAAATTACATCTTACAGAATGTGGCAAGGGTCCCAGATGCTGTTTCGATAGTTTTGAAACACAATTTTTGGCTTATAAAACATAAGAAAAAATAATTATTGCAAAGTCCAAAGTTTTCAACATGTTGTGACGAACAATATATACATTTCTCCTTCAACTATGATTTAAGAGCACTCTACTATTATTGTGTGCTGTTCTAAACAGCAGCTTTTGGTGCTTGGTAAAATGTTAAGCAATTGTGCCAGTGTTCTTACATTTACCCATTTATGCACAGTTGGTAACAACATGTTTTTTTTGGCTGTGCCCTGGCAAAAAACTGTGTGTAAAAGTAGAGATGAGATTCAGGTTCACTGCTACCATGGGTTCATGGCGGATCCAGCAGGTTGAAAATTCACAGTCCCAGCAAATTAGGGTGGAAATTCACCGGATCTAAATCTTTGTAATCATAAAGCACTGCCTGGCCTTTGAATTTAGGTAATCTGGCTTAGGGCGGCCAATAATGGGGCTTTTGGATAAGCCAGCCTCCTCACTATAAAAGGGTGGGCTGACAGCAGTTATTTGTCAGTGTGTGTTGGGGTAGTTTAGGGAAAGTTGGCAGTCTGTGGTACAAACAGTGGCTGTACGGTGCCATACTGGGCTATATTGCCTCTCAGATAACACACTATCATTTTTATTTCAATATAAAACCTAACAAGGCTGCTATACTAACCAGAATGATATTTGTGGCTTTTGTCTCTCAGATAATGCACTGTAATGATTAAGGAAAAAACCTCATCTCTCCCTCTTATATAACGGCTTAACCAAACAATTTACATAATGTCCAACTGTCCAGCCACTGCAGTTTTTGTGTGTATTGTCTCTCAAATAATGAACTGTAATTTCTATTTCAAGATTACACCCTAAACGAAAACAGGGATGCCTCCTGCACTAGTTTTGGTTATGTTTTAGTACAGATGGGCTGCAATCTCCAATCTACCTAATAGAAATTGCAATGTCCTAACAGGTTTAATAAAAAAAATATTTAAACTTCTAAATCTACTGCTGTAAAAGCTATTGATACTCTGGTGATGTCAGCATTGTTGGGGAAATAACCTTCACCTCCTCCAGGCACTTCAGACCATACTGCTTAGATCCCTGGTGCCCTAAATGCTGCTTGCCATTACTTAAGACCTCAATTCGACTCTGGAGCACAGTATACTGAGTGCCATTGACTCTGGTTGTCTTACGTACTGCAACTGCCAGCTATCAGTAACAGCTGTGTCCCAACACTAAGTCCAAGAGCTAAATTGATCGGCTCCTAGACTTTCCCTTTGTAGAAGTGAAGTGCTTCATATCAGCTTAGCAAATGCCACCGGGCCAGATTTGCCCTGAATCTCCCTGCAGCAACAGATTACTGTTGCTGCTGGGAGGCACCCCCTCTCAGGAAGTGCCATGTTGGGAGGAAACATGTTAGGGAGCTGGTGGAGATTGCATATGGGGTTGGACCCAGTACCTTTGGAGCCTGTGTGTTTAAGACCAAGCTGAAGCGTGCACTCATTAAGATCTGATATAACATGGCTTGCTGCTGTGTTTGCTGGAACTGATACCGACTTAGCAAGTGATGCTATCTTTTTACATTCCACTATTGACATTGCAAAGAGATTGAATGTATCCATTGCAAATATCCAAGTATAAACATCATCATGTTTCTATGGAAAATCTGAAATTTGTTCCACAAGCTTTGACTCCCTAGCACTATTACCCATTTGAAGCTAACTTCAACAACTGTGAAAGTGCTTACCTGACATGTGGGTAAAAGCCGATTCCAGTATGTATCATTTACCCCTTCACTCCTTTTCACTTCTACCATATGCATGCAAGTGGTGGCCGAGATATGCATGCAAGTGGAAAGGCACTGGGTATATGCGGTTCATATAGTTTAACCCACTGCGTGACGTTGCAATGTGTGGTATAGAACTATAATGGCTGGGAGAAAAATGGACAGTCATCTGATGTACTGTATGATTATACAGGAATGCTTTATCACTGCAATGTTTCCAGTAAGACCTCTGCATATATGGAGTTAAGCAGTTTGAGTTTTGTTACACGAAGAGTTTGAGTATTATTTAACCATCTCCAGGAGAAAGAAAAAAGGATATTAAAGGGATGAATGAATATTTATTACATGATGGAGATACAAATAAAAGAGTCTTTCTCCTGATACATGTTGTTATCTCTGAACTGGCTTTACTCGATATTACAACAAAGAGTTTTCATCAAATGTTTCACCAAGGTTACAATTACCGGGATCCCGTATTTAAATCTTTTTAACTATTTATTTAGATAGGGTGTTGCAATTTAGACAATAAATTATTGTGGATATATGTCTTAATACACCTATATAATTAAATGTGATGTTTTTTTCATTATGAATGTGCTGGCTTTGTCTGAGGTATCTCTGCTACTGAGGGGGCTTTATTGCTATACAATTATCAACCAGTCTAGATCCTAGTGCCTTCTTTAGTCACGAGTTATGTTTCAAATCCCACTATTGTGGGTAACTTTGCCTTTTAATTTTTTTTTTAACTGTGTATGCTATTTTGACAATACTTTATTATCTTCGACCATGCTCCTGGCTTCTTCTTAGGATGGTTTAAACATTGCACTTCCATCCTATCTGCACCAGCACTCTATGTATGGCAGTCTACCCAGCCTTATATTTTGTTGCAGTCTAAAAAGGGATGCACCTTGTGTGCTCTTCAAGGTGGAGACAGTAGTTATGCCTGTTGTTTCTTATATATGTACCATATACTATTATCCAGTCACTTTTGTTAAACAGCTTGCTAGATATATTTTCTTTTTTAATTTCAATATGGATTGTAATATTCTACAGTATATCTGCTTTTCAGCTATCAGTATATGACAGTAAATATTTAACTGTTTTGGGAATGGCCCAATTGGAAACATTTTTGTTTCTTGATCAATGATTATACATTGTATTTGTAAATTATATCAATCAGCTGTGAACTTGAGGCGTGCAATGTATGCCCAAAAAAAAACTTAATTGAAGTACGTGGCCTAGGGCATACATAGAATGCCCTTTGTCTAGCCCTTCTCCCATTCACTCTGCAATTTTTTTACCAGTAATTCATTCAAGGTCAGAGTAATACTGCAGTATCTGCAGTTGCTGCTGTGAAAAAAATTGAGCTTCTGAACAGTATTCATAAACACTGTTTAGGTACATGATTGAGAGATACAATGTAATATTATTGTTGCTTTGTGTTTAAACGGATTGGTCAGACGTTTTCCTGTTCTGCAGCCCAAAGGTCTGTTTTGTCGTAAAGTGATAAGGTCAAAGGGTTTTTAAGCTGTTTCAAGTGCTGATTAGATCACTTACACAGGGGGCTGCTCCTTGAGGTTTAAAAGTTTTTGTTTTCTGGAGAACCAGCTGGTCCCATGAGCATTGGCCCTAATAAACTGTATTTAGGGTAGCTCCTTTGCCTTGCAGGGTCCTATGGAGACACCCTTGTGTGTGCTAGTAAGCTGTGTATGTATCCACAAATACACAGGCACTGCAAGGAAAGTCATCCCCCTCCGTCCTGCTCTCCACTCCTCCCTTCTCAATGCCAAATATTTGGACAGTTGTTGGAGACTGTGATCTTGTACTAGACTGGAAGTTCAGTGAAGCCAAGCTGAGGAAGTTGGAAGCAGCTGTTCAGAAACATGGTGACTGTAAGTGCTTGGGTAAAAATGTAAAGAAATATTTTGCTAGGCAATGTATGTTTGTTTGATTTGGATTCTTTTTTGAAAAAGAGGTTGTAAGTTTAATACTACTTTAAAGTAACCAATTTCTAAAAGAAAATATGGTGGTTGCCATTTCTGATTTCCTTCTAAAAATGCTAAATGCCTGCTTTTTGTGCTGCCCCTGTGACTTCAAGTCCTTATCTGCACACTTAGTCTGTCCAGTAACTCAACATTTTGAAGCAGAATGTCAGCTTGATGGCCAGTTGAATAGCATTTTCAAAAAAAAGTCAGCAGTGACAGTCTCCATGTTTCTCAAGAAAGGTCCCTTTAAATGCTGTTTATATATTTTTATATTAATGACTGGGTTTAGGCATATTTATATCATTTTAGTGTTTGCAGGTAACACAAAGAATATGTAATATAAGATAAATCATTCAAGACTTGTAAGCATACCTAAATAGGGTTCAGTAGAAACATGCAAATTGATGCATTGGTGAACTAAACATTTAGTCTTTATGAAGATTAAATAAATACGGAGCATTCTTTTATGATGAAGGATCAGGATTTACTTGTAAACCATAGGCTCAGTTACAACATGCAGTGCCAATCTGTTGCTTCTAAAGCTGGCAAAATATTACATTGTATAAACATGGGCAGTTATGAAAGACAGTTAGATCTAACTTTTTGCAAAATAATTTGTAGAACTACCATTATATGTCACCCCTGGTAGAAAAAATATATACATTCCAGCTTAGAAAAGGGTTCTTTTATGTAATGGAGCCCTATTTTTCAAATTCTTCCATATTTACCTGACCATAGACAAAAAATATTTGTAAATCGGGTCGCACTCACTGTCAGTGATTTACTGACATTCAGCACATTCTAAGATGTTGAATGTGCTTTGCATGTATTTTATGCATTAAAGAGAACGATGGGGTGTTTTTCCCCACAGTTCTCTTTAGGGTCACAGGAGGACATTATTAACCTCCTCCCGTGACCCAATGCTTAGTAGATCGCGGGCTATTGCCCGCAATATACTGAGGGCGCCGCAGCCGGAACGGATCCTGACAATATTGTCAAGATCCAACCAGCTGCGTGAGTGACAGCTGTATCTGCCTATCTAGAGGCAGAGCCAGCTGTGCCCGCCCCCTCCACCGTTCGTTCCTCCACTCAGCGCTGGAGGGGAATCCCTGCGGGGAGCGGTGACTGACAGTCACAGCTCACTCCAGGGAGATTATCAGGAAGTGAGCGGATCGGTGCATGTTTCTGCTCACTATCCGATCGATAGTCGACCTGTGAGAGCTTCTTTGTCACAGGTTGACTCTAACTATGAGGATGCGTGGAAACCACTCACCTCATAGATCTCCTTCAAGAGCCTTTTGTGCTAAATCTGCAGTGCAGTAGGGTTGTGTATTCATAATTATAGAATACTTATTGCACACTGAAAACATGCATTTGATAATCTCTTGTGTGTGTGTGTGTGTGTGTACTAGGGATGCATTGATACAATTTTTTCAAGGCCAAGTACAAGTACTTTCCCTCAGAAACTTGCCACTACCAATTACTAATACTTTTTCTTAAAGGGATATGTGACATTTTTTCTAAAACACTACAGATTAATGATTTTAGAGCAGTTTCTTTATAATTATGAAGAACTGTAATTGAAAACATGATTATTCAGCAATGGAGAATGCCAACCAGCAATTAAGGGCTACAGATCCCATCAAACCATGATTATACAGCAATGGAGAATGGCAACCAGGAATCATGGATTGCTAAGATTTGTAGTCCTCTATAGACAGTTGCCATACTCTATTGCATTTTATTAGCACTGTGACATACACCAAAAAGAGAAAAACAATAGGCAGCCGCAGTATAAAAGTTTACTTACCTGCTCTCAGGAGGGTATGGCAGGCTTCGGAAGGGCTGCAAGGGTCACCCAGAAGTGCGGCAGTGCATCTGCAGGCGTTCACCAGGACTGTATGCATTCTCACCAGGGCTGCGTTTGGCTCTCACCAGAGCTGCGTTGGGCTCTCACCAGGGCTGCGTTGGGCTCTCACCAGGGCTGCGTTGGGCTCTCACCAGGGCTGCGTTCACGTCTCACCATGGCTGCGTTCACGTCTCACCATGGCTGCGTTCACGTCTCACCATGGCTGCATGTGGGGTTCCCCAGTGCTGCGGAGGAGGACCGGTACTGCCACGGACAGCTACTGCGAGATACCCAGCAGGCTCCCTGAGTTCCCCAGCAAGCCCGGAACTCAGGCAGCCAACCTTGTCTAAAGGACAGACATCGGTCTTTAGAATCGGGGCATTTTCACATGCACAAGTAATCTCGAAAATGCCCTGTATCGGCCCGATACCGATACTAGTATCGGTGCATCCCTAGTATATACATATACTCTGTGTGTGTGTATACTTAGAAGTTTATATAAAACCATGTTTATTTATATTAAGTATGGGTTTGAAAATATTTTCACCCTTTAATCTATGTTGCATATGATCTGCTTTTCAGATGATAATTATTTTACTTGATGCAAATGATTACGGTATATCATACAATAAATGTGTAGAGGTGCTAGTGTATAAATAGGAGTTGTGGGTAAAGTCAAATCAATTTGTCAGCAGCCTAACTATATATTTCCTTATATGTGGCCAGTGTTTTTTTGAAGCAGTACAGAGAATACATCATGTTCTGGTACTGGGTTAGGGGTAAATCGTTCTTAATGGTGTCTTTTATGTTGAAAAAAATATTTTATAAAATGTTTTGTAGCATACTTTGTGCCTTCACAAAGGAATCTAAAATACATCAGAAACTCTTTGGAGATGATAAAAACTAAATACAAGCCAACCCTCCTCTATACTGTTCCAAAAAAGAATATTTGCCATCTGGTACTAAGATGCCATCAGTAACATAATTAAGAGTACAGCATACTGCTGCATATTATGTGATGGAAAGAAGGTAATTCGTTTTAATCAGTGTAATGTTTTTTTTATTTGTTTTTAAATAGCAATTAAAATAAAAGTAATCTGTCCAAAATTAGGTTAAAACATAACATGAAAAAGTTCTCATATTGTAATAAATATTTTGACATAGGGCCATGATTTGATATAAATGGCATTTCTGAAAAGTTTGGATCCGTTTTTTTTGTCTTGCGTTATACAAATTTTGCAGAATGGCAGCAGGCTGACCTCTTGTGGTGATTTGTAGGAATCATTGTTCAAGAAGTTTATTAAATACAATGTAGAATAACATGGAAATACTAGACATTATTTGTTAATTTTTATAGATGTTATACTTGACTAAATGTATTCTACTTAATAGTTTGGGGCTGCCATGAGTACAGATCAGCCATAGGAATACATGGAGCAAGCAGTGTTCAGTAGGCACTGGACACAGACATGACCTTTTACTGCAAAAGCTGTTTGGCACCAGACAGATCTTTGGAGGTGGGCTGGAAGCATTTGGGCAGGTGACTTCCACTCTGGTGTGGGAGGAAGATTTCAAGGAAAACAAAGTGAAGTTGTCCTTCAACTCGGAAGGAAGAGAAGGCCATTTAATCACTAAGAAAATACAAATCCCTAATAATTAAACCTGCAAGCAAAGAGAGAACTCTTGATATACTAAACAACTACATTCAGGAGGCACAAAGGCAGCTATTTAACTGTGCACACTACTGCAAATGTAAGGGAGATCCCCCGAAATCGCACAAAAAACAACTAAAGAATGTGATCAGGAGGTTTCCATCTAGCATCCGAGACCAGGTATAACTGCTCAACTGTGTCAACATGGCCCCCAAAATACACATGGAACAAAACCCAGGTTGATCTGTTTCAGACATTGTTACCCTCACAGAGAATGTATATTACTTATTTATTAGCGTGGAAAACATCTGGAAATCCCTAGCAGCTACTTACAGGACACAGTAGATCTTCTTAACAAGCTAAACACCATGTGGCCAATACCTGATGCCAATACCGGGCTAATATGGATGTGGAACCCTTGTGCGATAACTGTCTGCACAAGGAAAAAATAGCAAGATGCTTCGTGTGCTTGGAGCAAACAAAACCTTCCTGCAGAACCAGTCACACAATTTATATATTTTATACTAATGCGCACCTTTTTTGCATTTGGGGAAGACCTCTACCTACAGCAGTTGGATTATTCAAAACAACAACGGACAGATATACTATGCGCTATGAGATATATTCCCAGACCGTCCCCTCCTATCTTTTAAGCAACCTGCAAACATACACTGAGTGGCCAGATTATTATGACCACCCCATCAGTACTTCGTTGGGCCACGAGATGACTTCGTTGGGCCACCTCGTGACTGTTGAAAGGTGATGCGAGGAATCTAACACTGCACTGTTGCCCTTCTGTTGTCTTGTACCAGTCTTGCCACTCTCTGTTCTGCCCTAACATTGACTAGTCGCTGACGGCCACAATTTGCACGCTCAGACCCAGATTTTCGGCTGACAGTCCAGTCTTTAAACACTTTAACAATGAGCCCCTCTTGAACATTTAAAGGAGAACCTTTAAATGCCCTCATAGTTCTCACCTCATAGTTCTAGCCGACCTGTGACAATGAGACTGTCACAGGTCGGCTCAGTAGATCGGGAGGTGAGCCAACACATACCGGGTTCGCCCGCCTCTCGATCCTGTCACGGCTCTCTGCCGTGACAGGGGGAGGGGCTGGATTCCCCTCTCCCCGCTCCGATCTGCCAGCGCTGACTGGCGGAACGGACGGGGGAGGGGGCGGGTACAGCTGGCTCTGCCTCTAGATAGGCAGAGCCAGCTGTCACTCACGCAGCTGGGCGGATCCCGTCATCTAAGTCGGGATCCGCTCCGGCGTGTCGGTATACCGCGAGCTGTAGCTCGCGGTATACTGAGCTTAGGGTAACGGGAGGACGCTAGTTTGTGTCCTCCCGTTACCCTAAGGAGAACTATGGGAAAAAACACTGACCCCATAGTTCTCCTTTAACGAATTCTGCTGTTTTACTGATACTCGCTCCATGGCTCGCGCCAACAATCATCCCACGATCAAAGGCTGTTAAATTGCGTTGTTTACCCATATCTTCAGAAAAAATCACTTCTACTGTTGTGGTAAACAACCTGCTTCCCTATTTATAATGGTCTGGCCCTCTAGCAACTTCAGCGCAAAATTATAGCTAATTTGCCTACAAACGTCAGGTGGTCATAATAAACTGGCCACTCAGTGTATATACAACACTGAGTCTGAGCCACACTCCAAGCAGGTATGCAGCTATCAGGGCTACATTTTCCTGTAGGCTTTCCAATGGAGGTGGCCTTTATGTGGGTAAATCCGGCTAAACATTTTATAAGTGTACAAACTTGCATTAATGTAATATTAAGAATTACATAATTAACTTTTTGGTAGCAGAGCACTTTTGAAGAACTGACCACAGTTTTGAGAACCTGAGATTTATGGTTCTGATGGAATAAATAGAAACAAGACTTTCATAATCCACTGTGACCTTGACTGAGCTGTAATTTTTCTATAGCGTAAGGTTCTGCTCTTCGACAGATTGACAAAATGTGTTTAATTTTCACACCTTTGCTTTATTACTTGGTCCCTCTTTTGGGCCAATACTCTCCTGACCTTGCTGAGTCCTAAGACAGGTATATAGACATATATTTTCTTTGTTCAACCTGCGGACTGAATTAAGAAAATATAACAGATTCCTCCATAAACGCTTGTGAGCGCTGATTAAGGAATCCCCCACAGTTTCTGTTGTACTCTAGCAGCAGCTGCTGGCCAGAATACCTGAATGGAGCTTACAGCTGAATGGCTGCAAGCTCCATTCACCTGAGAATTTCCCAACCTGCTTCTTCAATCTGCTGATCTGTCCTAGATACTCATTCACTCGTTCAAGTTATTGACCGGATGACAATTGCCACATCTGTCATTGGATGCATCTATCGTGCATCCAGGGATAGTGATCTATTCCAAAACCGCATGTAACCATATCACATATGATTGCATGCAGACTGCAGATGAGGCCACTGTTACCCGATCATTAACTTCTATGGGTGACAGCAGTCGCATCTAAACTTGACATTTGGGATTCCTAGCGCAGGAATCCGTAGGTTCTTGTCGCAGGAATCCCAAAATGCAAAGTGTGAGTGTAGCTTATCTCTTCTCCATGTAAAGTTTCTTTTACTCTAGTTTTCATCAGATACATATAATATATTTTATGACCATGGTCTGTATCTCTCCCTGTGGCATTTTCAAGAGATTCAGTATTGCCTCTTGTCTGCTTAGCTTACACTTGTTTGTATTGTGTGAGGAGGATGTGTCTCCTAGTTGTAATAGCTCAGACATCTTCAAATCTGCTCTACTGAGTTCTGTAAACTACTCTCTGCCTCAAGGTTTGCTATAAACTTAGCTACTAATCTTCCTTCCTTCGCTGAAAATAAAAAAATATGTAAACCAAATGGTATATAAACTAGTTCAGGCCCCCTTGTTGTCCGGGCCATTTTTCAGTTTTTAGTGTTTGACAATTACTCGGTCATGCAATAGTACCTAAATGAATGGATTTATGTATTTATTTCTTTATTTATTTTGAGAGAGATAGAGATTTATTTTTGGTGGTATAGAATTTTTTTAATATATAAAAGAAAAAAGACCAAATGTTTCCGTCACTTTTTGTTTTGAAACATATCAAATAAAAATGCCAGAACAATACAGACACTTCCAACAGGACCCTTTTTGGAAAGTAGACACCCCAAAAAGAACGTACTTTTTGCCACGATTTTTGGAAAAGAAAAATGCTGGAATTGATGCGGATACAAAATAAATAAAGGTGTGCTTAGCCTTTAGCATGGAGGATGAAAATGCATTGCACTGAAATTACAATTTGTGTAGTGGCTAGATGTCCTGAATAAACCCAAACACTTTAACCCCCTCCCCCTCAAAACAATCCCCAAATAATGGTGGTCAGTGGCATTTAAAACCACCCCAAAACAATACCACAATTACTTAGGGTGGGAGGGGCCCCATTAGGGAGGCTGTTTAAGACATATTAAGCATAGAAAATCTGTGTGAATGTGAGGATACCACAAGCCCAATATTGCATCATTAAGGATTGGAGAAGTTGCTCTTGGCACTTTGGGGTTGATTTACTAAAGGCAAATAGGTTGTTCACTTTGTGAGGGAATTTGCACTTTGCAGGGGGAGTTTCCCTTTAGCTTAGTTAATGAGGTTAAGCTCTGCTGACTGCCATAATTTTTTTATTTTCCATGAACATGATTGGGTATTCTTTACAAAGTGAAATTTCACCACATTTATTAAACTAGGGGGAACTTTTCCTGCAATGTGCAAATTTCTTTGCAAAGTGAACATCCTGTTTGCCTTTTGTAAATCAACACCTTTGTTTATCAGTTTTAGTAGTGGCAATATTTATTGCCCTTTTCTGAGCTTCTGGTCATCACAGCCAGCACTAATATTAACCCTGCATGCCTAACACAGCCCTGTTTGGATATTGTGGCACTTAAGCTGCCCATACGCCCCACAACCATCGTACGACTTTTGTTGTGCGATGTTTGTAAGGTCATTAAAATTTAATATGACCTGCTCATCTTGGACAGGCAGGTCGTACATCGCTGCTGATGGGAGGGTTTGCCGATGATTGCAATGCTGAGTGGGCAGTGTGTGCTAGCGCACACCGGCCCGTGCGGCTTTGGTCTTCCGAGCACGCTACCAACCCGCCGAAAATCGTACCATTTCCAGTGTTTTCTAAGGAGACGAAAGTCGTGCGACCGTACAGTAGATGTGGGATCACCTGCGCTTATCATACGATAATCGGCAGGTGTATGGGCACATTTTGTGAAACCATTATCTGTTATTTGAATTACAAAATCATACTGACCATGCCTATGGAAAATGACATATGAAGAAAACAAAAATCATCTAAAAGATTTACTTTTTTATGTCCTATCTATCTATCTATCTATCTATCTATCTATCTATCTATCTATCTATCTATCTATATATCTATCTATCTATCTATCACTATATCTCACACCTGCTAGAGCCCACCTAATGCAGCTTCCAGTGATGCTGCACTGATTCTGAATTCAGAGCAGAGTTGTCCCTCTCATGTAGGCTGTGTCTGCTTCCACTACAATGGGATGAGAAGATGTTGTGGGGGTGTGGCTATCAGCATTGTCTCTGCTTATTCATAAGCTTGTCAATCAGCACCTGGCCACACCCAGTCCATCTATCTATCTATCTATCTAAAGCATGTCAATCTGTTTAATCACAATGTTCCCAGTTTGGAAACTAACATGTAAAAGGGGAAATATACCACACGCAACTGTTGGGTACCCCCAGAAGCCCTCAGCATTTGCAGGCATACACAACTTATTTGCACATTATGGAACACTTCCTTGCAAAACGCCCCTCTTCAGCAATGCAATGTCCATGCTCCCCCTCGTTGCTGCAATGCAAGAGCTTCCCTCTTTTACAGGGTCTAGAGTCATTGGCTGCATTGATTGGCAAGCCGAAATGATGAACACATGAACATGGTAGTTACTTCATCCTGGCACCCACGGCATGCTGAGATTGTACATTGAGCTGTGCATGTATTGATTGGTATGGCAGTTAAAAAGAAAATGCTAGCAGCAGGAGAGAAGCATTTATGGCAGAAGAGACATACAGTCCATAAAAAGCCTGGCATAGCTGTTAGCATTTTTTACTTATGTCCCGCCTAAAATCGCATCACTCGGGTTTGATTTGTGAGGTAGATGTTCAATTTATATGATTATGAGTGCATTATCAATACTTATCACCTTTGATTTATTTCTCAGTACTGTACAATATCTTATTCTGTTTTTTTTGTTTTGTTTTTGTTTTGTTTTTTGCAGGACATTAATGAGTGTATTCTAGGAAATTATGCAGAGTGTTCCAATCCCAGACTATTTTACATTATTCCATATTTTTGTGGACAGCATCCAAAATGCAGGTACATAATAATGTGCTGACTTTATAGTTATAGCAAAATACATATTGAGTATAAAGATATTGGGTTTTATAGACTGCATTTTCACTATGCGCCTCCCACTTTGAGCAAACCACTAAATCTCATAGAGGAACTTTCTTCATCCACACTGTGGGTGTGGATCAGGCTAGGCAAACTCAATATTTGAAATATTTTAGATACTCATAGTCTATCTAAAAGTGATATTTCAGTTTTAGGTGGATACATGATGGTTGTATCAATCACCTGCTTTTATTTCTTAAAAACCATTACTGAAACTCACAAGCTGAAATCGATATGATTGGAGGCTCTACAAATTGGAAAATGGCATTCTAACTTCCTTGATCATATTCTCTTTCTATTTTCACTTTTCCATCAGCATTTTTATTAACACTTGATTTCAGAGTTTGAGCGGAGGTCCAGAAAGTCACTTTTTTCATGTAAGAAAACTGAAAGCCTTGTAGTTTATTAAACCCATGAACTTCCATTTCCTCTAGGGATCCTGGTGAGTGGGCCTTGGAACGTGCAAAACAAAACGTAAATGAGAACTTTTTACTTGTTGGAATTCTAGAAGAGCTGGATGATGTTCTGCTTTTGTTGGAAAGATTTTTACCACATTACTTTAAGGACGTCATGAGTATTTATAAAAATCCAGGTACATGGTTAAAAGCTATATTACATTGTGAAAATTGTATGCAAATGTTTTTTACTTCCTCTTTCCCCATTTCTTCCAAGAGATAGCACTAAAATATCCAGAATATCATGAATATAATTATTTCAAATTTATATATAAGGGGTTAGGTGGGGCAACTGGTGGCGAGTAACTCTTAAGGCCTGGCTAGTAGCTCAGGGCTTGAAATTTTGAGCCCTGTGTATATATATATATATATGACACCTGTACACAGAATCTCTTTCTTCCGTTCAAACCTCACCACCATGGGCAAGACCAAAGAGCTGTCAAAGGACGTTAGGGACAAGATTGTAGACCTCCACAAGGCTGGAATGGGCTACAAGACTATCAGCAAGAAGCTTGGTGAGAAGGAAACAACTGTTGGAACGATTATTCGCAAATGGAAGGAATACAAAATAACCATCATTCAAAAGAGTCTGGAGCTCCATGCAAGATTTCGCCTCACGGGGTAAGGATGATCATGAGAAAAGTGAGGGATCAGCCCAGAACTACATGGGAGGAGCTTGTGAATGATCTCAAGGCACTTGGGACCACAGCCTGCAAGGTCCCCCTCCTCAAGAAGGTACAGGCCCATCTGAAGTCTGCCAATGAACACCTAAATGATTCAGAGAAGGATTGGGAGAAAGTGCTACGGTCAGATGAGACCAGAATTGAGCTCTTTGGCATTAACTGAACATCGCCGTGTTTGGAGGAAGAAAAATGCTCACTATGACCCTAAGAACACCATCCATACAGTCAAGCATGGAGGTGGAAACATTATGCTTTGGGGCTGTTTCTCTGCTAAAGGTACAGGCCGACTTTGTAGCATTGAGGGGCCAAAGGCCATGTATTGTAAAATCTTGGATGAGAACCTCCTTCACTCCACAGCCAGAACACTGAAGATGGGTCGTGGATGGGTCTTTCAGCATGACAATGACCCAAAACATACCACCAAGGCAACAAAGCAGTGGCTGAAGAAGCAGCACATTATGGTCATGCAGTGGCCTATCCAGTCTCCAAACCTTAATCATATAGAACATTTATGGAGGAGCTGACACTTTTAATTGCCAAGCGACAGCCAAGAAACCTTAAGGATTTAGAGAAGATCTGTAAAGAAGAGTGGACCAAAATCCCTCCTGGGATGTGTACAAACCTGGTAACCAACTACAAGAAACATCTTTACCTCTGTGCTTGCCATCAAGGGTTTCTCCACCAAGTACTTAGTCATGTTTTGCTTGGCGATCAAATACTTATTTTACTCACTGCACTGCAACTCACTTTATAACATTTGTATGATGTGTTTTTTTCTGGATTTTTGGTTGATATTCTGTCTATCATTTAAAATACACCTATGATAACACCTATACCTATTATAGACCTTTCATTTCATTGTAAGTGGGCAAACTTACAAAATCTGCAGGGGATCAAATAATTATTTGCCACACTGTGTGTGCACACACATTTCATCTGGGTATTCCTCTCTTGGCTAAGGTTTCTCTTTTACGTGTACACTTGCCATGAATGTTGAAACAACTGAATGCATCAGTTACTCGGATACCTTACCTCAGGGCTCAAAATTTTCATTTTATTTCGTACAAGAGGTTAAGCTGCCCATATACCTTACAACCATCGCACGACTTTTGTTATGCTATGGTTGTAAGGTCATTAAAATCTCGTACGATCTGCCCATTATAGACAGGCAGATCTTACTTCCGATGATTTCAGTGCTGAGCGGGCAGTGTGCGCTTGCGGGCAGTGTGCGCTTGCGCACACCAGCCCGTGTGGCATTAGTCTTCCGGCCACACCACCAACCTGCCAAAAATCATACGATTTTCATCAGGTTTTCCAGCGTGCTTGGAAGACGAAAGTCGTACGACCTTACAGTAGAAGCGGTCGCACGCTGCCCATACACTTGCCGATTATCGTACGATCGCAGGATCACCCGCGATTATAGTACGATAATCGGCAGGTGTATGGGCACCTTTTGTGTATGTGTATATTAATCCCCTTTCACACCTACAGTATATTTCAGGTGTGATTTAGAGATTCCTGTGTCAGGAACTTGCGTTTTCCTGCAGCAGGAATCCCTAATCTGCCCTTTACAAGCGGCAACTATCATAAGATAAGAATTATCATAAGATTATTTAAGAGGGTGTGTTTAGGGGCAGAGTTAAGGCCGGGTCAGGGTAAGGGTTAGGTGGGGCAACTGGTGGCTAATAACTCTTAAGGCCTGGCTAGTAGCTCAGGACTTGACATTTTTAGCCCTGCCTTACCTTATATATATTTATTATTTAATGCACAGCATACAGAGTGGGGAGGTGGGAAGTAGAGAATACAGCATACATTATGTGTGTAAAGTAGATAAATGTACATTGCACAATATAGAGTAGGGTGGTTTGGAGTAGTGAAAGTACAGTGCAGCATGTACTGTAGAGTAGGCTACAGTATTGAGACAAGGTCATCCAGTGCTCAGGGTGGAGATGTGAAATTGTGCCCCTCCTTATCATATTTTAACAAATATTTTAAAATAAAATAGGTTTAATTAAAGCTGAAATGTAATTACATTTTTATTTGAGGCATGCAGAACCAGGGTATAACTTACCTTTAATGAATTGTGTGCCATGTTCTGCTGGCTGCTGCATATTGTAGAAATGCACACTTCAGTGTTGCGGGTTACTTCCCACAATGCTTATCTTCTGGCTCTGCATGAGTTAAGATCGGCAGCTTTGACTTGCCTGTAAACTGTCAGCACAATTTACCCTCCCCTCTCTCTTGCCTATTAAAAGAACTCATAGGGGAATATATCAAAATTGGAGCAAACAGAATCTGGAGTAGTTGCATATAGTAACCAATCAGCTTCTTTCTTCAGTTTGTTCAGTTAAGCTTTAAAAATGAAACATAGAAGCTGATTACTGGTTACTGTGCACAGCTGCTCCACATTTTGTCAGCTCCAGTTTTAATAAATTCCCCTCATAGTATTTTTTCCAAAATGCAATGGGGTACAGGTGGATGAATGACAATCTGCCTCCTTTCATTCACAGAATTTATTGTATTCTGGGAAATAATACTACGAGTTGTGTGAATGGGCAAGAGGGGAGACACAGGAGGGTGAGCAGTGCCGATGGTTCACAGAAACAGCCGTTGATCATAACCCTGCAGTGCTGGAAGATCAGTGCTGTGGAGAATAACCTGGAGTCACTGGAGGGAAAATTTGTACACTAAGCAGCAGCCAGCAGGACATGAGACCCACTTTATTAGAGGTAAGTCATGTCCCTGCTGCTTAATCTAAAAAAAAAACCTGAAACCTCAGCTTTAAATCTACCGTAGACATAATTCACTCACGGCTGGGATGAGAGGGGAACTAGAGGGGCAGCTGTGAGTGAATTCTGTATTAATTTGAAGTTGAGGTTTCTTTTTTCTTTTTGGCATGCAGCACCAGTGACAAAACTTAGCTCTAATAAAGTGGGTGTAGAAATGTTCTCTCCAGTGACTCCAGGGTACTTTCCACAGCACTGCAGGGTTAAAATCATGTATACATACAATGATGGTCAACTTGAAAATTAGAGAGGTCCTTTAGAGAAGGTTGCACATTAGCAGCAGAATTCTGTGTGTTGAGGTGCATTGCACCAAGTTAGGTAGCCCTTTTAAATTGAATGGGCGGTCACGAATCTTGACATCCAACAAGTTCAGTCCTGCTGCATTTTAGAAAGTGGGTGTAAAATAAGCCCGTTTATTGGTGTCAGTGGATACAGAAATAACCCACAGCACTAATGTCAATGGATGCAATATTAACCCTGATTAACAGCATCATTAGTCTGTCTGGCATTACATGAAGAAACAAAAAGTAATTATCGTTAGTTCCCCTGGGTGTTTGAAAGAACCTATTTGCAGAGTTCCTTAAAAAAAACTGTATGCACGTATACCTAGGAGAATTGCACATAGGGAAATGTGGAGTCAGGCTCAAATACAGACCAGGTACAACAGAGTTTACCAGCCTGTGTACTGCACATATTCCATTAGTATCCCCACAGTGTGGTCCATACATTGGAGCAAGATTCATTTAAGATGATAATGAATTTAAATGAATTCTATGCCATTGTTTAACTTGGTGGACTATAGCTTCTATCTAATTACACCGATGTGTTATGCATAGGTATATTTGTATTGTTTTATAATATGGTTAATGCCTGTATTTTCTCACTTATGCTGCAGAACACAGAAAACTTGGAAATCTGACAGTCACAGTGAAAAAAGCATTCCCTTCTCCCAATGCCCTACAAGTTCTCTACCAGCGAATGAAATATGAATATGAATTTTATTACTATGTCAAAGAACAATTCCATTTGCTCAAACGCAAGTTTGGACTTAAATCTCAAGTGAAGACACCATCTAGTCCAGAAATGTTGGTCCAATTTCCACTCCCTATGGAAACAGTGGATCCCATAATAGAAGAGGAGGATGATCAAGATGATGAGAAGTGGTTGGAGGACATTTATAAGAGGTGATGCGAGTGCATCACGAGTCACAACTATGAATCCAGATGCATTTCTTAAGCTTTTTTATTGTTAAAAAATCCTTAAGGAACATAGTTAATGCTGAACTGCATTAACACTTTCCCACATGTTGGGTATTAGGGAAATACTTGTACCCGATTCTGCGGGTTATGTTTACTTTTATTTTTTTATGTTCAATGGGATTGATGGACGAGGAAAAAGGCTTATGGCTTATTTACTTGAGTTTTTGCCAGTATTTGTATTTTGCAGGAAGCCTACAACACAGTCTGATCAACGTTTTTACAGCAAACATTTTACTGTACTATGTCATGATGATGTCCAGGTACACCTTATGACATGTGATGGCTCGTTTATCCCTGTGGTGCCAATTTTGCATTTAAACTATGTACAGTATTTACAAACTTCTAAAATTCCTGCTTTTAGAATTGCCTCACCTGTGTGCACTTTTCATCCAATATAGACCCAACACAGTCAATTCCTGGATTTGTCAGAAAAGTAATTGCAGATTGTTCTTTGTGTCTTTTATGTAGACTTTCTTAGAACTGCTCCATATACACATACATCTCAGTAAATCATAGGAGAGCTGACTTTGGACAATTTTAGAAATTTTCCATATTCATTTACCCTTACAGTTCAGAAAATTTGTGCCATGGCTTATGTCATTTGACTTTTTGAGGGTTAGGATATCTTATGTCACATGAAAACTAAACAATAGCCTATTTTGTGCTGGATGGTAAACTGTCCTCATAGCATTTAAATACATTTGTGAAGATTATCTAATTAACATTTTGGTGAATATATTCTTTCTGTAATCAAATTTTAAATGCTCTTGGTTCATATAGTGAAAACCAATTCAAAATGTATGCAAAGGCAAAACTTTTTTGTCAGGTCTTTATTGCTGTGTCCATTCTGGAAAGATTCATCCTAATTATTGCTCCTGATGACGGAAAGTGATGAAAAATTCAAAGTTTTTGAGTTGTCACAGGAGCAAGATGAGATAAAAAGTCTTCCAATGGATAAACCTGTTCTGCTGAAAACTGTTTGTGGAGATATCCCCTTGCTTTGCCTCTTCCTGCTGTGTCTCTACGAGAGGAAGTGAAGGGAAATTTCACACAAACCACAAAAGGAGTTGAACCCAATCTCTACTCTATCAAAAAGTAAAAGTTTCGGCTTTGCATATACTTGAAACATAATATCTTAAGAGCCACACAAAAACAAGAGGCCAAGCAAAGAACTCCTACAGTCATCATGGGGGATCTGTATTGTGCATCAAACTACTGTGACACCAACTATACTACAACCTTTTTTTGTGAATGCATGTATGCTATGCACATTCTTGCTGTAGTAAACTCTGAGCATACCATGAACTTATCTGGACCAATACTGGTATATATCTTTAGAGCAATAATGCTAGCAGCCTGCACAATTGTGTGCATACCCCACGGAACATATGCCTAAGTGGTAAAAAAAAGAAAGGAAGATTTTCTTGCCCTTAAGAAATATAAGGAAGATACATGACCTTATAAAAGCATAAGGTATAGGTCATGGTAGTCTTCGATACACTACTCATGAGGTTACACCAATCTTTTAAGTGTGAATAAACCTTACAGCATTTCACACTTGAAATTGTCTTTTACTTTTAATGACAGCTACTGCACATGAAGCACATGAAGCTGAGCCATGAGACTCAAGGAATAATGCTATGCTACTAATATGTATTTTTTCCATATGGCCTCTAGCATGCAAGTACAAGAATATGAAAAAACATAAACAGCGCTCTCGGACTGGTAGAGCTAACTAGCAGACATGTATGCAGCCCTGGGAAACAGGAGGAGAACCTGTAAATACAGATAATCAAAAGAACACAAAGGGCGCAAAAAAACACTGGCTGGCTGAACAAGATATAGCGGAGAATCAAAGTGCTGGCACTTACATGTGAATCCTGGGATCAGGAGAAGGGTGGCCTATGCGGAGGATCGGAACACTCGTGATGTGTGTACGACTTTAGCTGGTGTGCTGCTTAGAGGAGTACATCCACAGAAGGGTGTGAGTGAGAAGAGGGGACTTCGTCCGTAGTGCCGCTAGCGAAATGCAGGCTATGGGCGGTGTAGAGGAGAACCCAGCGGTGTCAGCAATAGACAGGGCTGTTGCGGCTGTGGGTGTCAGCACTAGGTCCCTGTCAGGTCTGCTTGGGACAGTGTACGAGAGTCTGTGTGCGGGGGCAGCTGACAGATGCCGAGTGGTCGGATCAGTGATGGGATAGAGAGGGTTCAGGGAGAAAAAGGCTCTCCCTGAACGAGTGTTCCGATCCTCCGCATAGGCCGCCCATCTCAAGTACAAGAATATCTTTTACATACTCATAGCAGTTTGACAATAATATTCTGTATGCATTTTTTAAAAGATGCAAGGAACGCTTATATGGAAAAATATAGGTCAGCATTTAAATTAAGAGCTCAGTCAGCATGCTAACTAACAATTAACTGTAAAATCATCACATGACTTGAATCAGAAGATTTTGTAGCGGGCAGTTTAGCACCGGTGTCAGCTGAGAACTGTGAGAATTTAGTACTGTGGCTCCAGGGGCAGGATCAATGGACTTATCCTTTCCTACCTCCCCTCCCCTCACTTTCAATATTATGTTATACTTGCATATAACACCATTGCCCTGTGATCTTCATTGTTGTGGCTATGCTCACAGCTACTAATTCCTTAAAATGTTATGGGACGCTTTATTTGTAGGGAATAGTTTGGGATTCTCCATGATGAAGTCTACCAGTGCCAAGCTATCATGATTTAGAGGTACCACACTGCTAATGCAGACATGCAAGAATGTGTTTTGATACAACATCACAAATAAAAAATAAATACTCTGAAATACTAACAATTATTTCTCAGAACCTTCGAAGTTAATATAGGAACAGAGCTTATGTTTTAATTTTTTATGCTCATTAGAATTTATTATTTTACTGTTGTTAAACAGATCCCCTTGGGAACAATTTGGCTGTTTATTTGAAAAGGTAATGTGCTAGGTGCTTTTAGGATCCCACCAATACCTCACAAACTTTGAGAATTGTATTGTATGTCCTATAGTACTTTTAATGGCAGAAAACCAAAGGACTGAAAAACAACAACTACAGTTGCCACCAAATGGGAAGAATTCTCGTTGTATGGCTGCTCTACCTGCCACTGCTGCCATTGCTAAGTGAGCGGGCCCAGCAAAACTTTTTAATGTTTTCTGTATAAGGTGCATATGCACAAACACTTTCGCTAGAAAAAGAAATTGTGTATGAATGAGGGCAGATTTTGTGCTATTATTAACATTTATCTGAAAGTAATTTATACCTATGTTGTTCTGGACAAACAAAATATAAACTAATAGAACTACTGAAGAATAAGTGTACCTGAACTCCAATGCAGCACTGTGACATTCTTGGCCCTGAATATTCCTATGCAAATACTGGCTTTCCAAACAGGGTAGCCCTTTTTTTCCTTCAAGGCTTTTAGACCTATTTACTTTCTGGAAAGTTTAGGCCCTTCCCCCTTGTGATAGTGCTTGGGCCTGGTGCCAGCTTTGTCTCTCCATAAATAAGTAGCATGGGTATTTCTAGGAGGAAATGCGGTGGCACTGCTTTAAAGGCATTTCAGTGATATTGGTATCCTCTTCAGTAATGTTGGTATGCTCTCTCATCTTATGGTACCTAATGTTTAAGAGTGCTTTTTATTTACATGATGTTTGTTCAGTTTAAGTTTGCTTTAAAAAAATAAAATTAATAGCTAAACACTATCACAGAGAGCAGAATTTCAGTGTAGGATGTATTTGTAAATTAAGATAATTAGCACACAATATTGGGGAGGGGGGTGCAGAATGTATATAGGGTGCAGTGATTTTTGCTAATTTATTTGTAAAAGAACCCAATCAGTATATTCATGGAAACTGGGCTTGGCTGGTAATACACTGTCTAGCCAAAAAAAAAAAAGTCACCACCTGGATGTAGCTAAACAAATAGCTAAGAGCCTTCCATTGGATAATTACTGCAGTGATTAATAATATGTTTAATCCGGCAACAAGTTATTTAACTCCAACTGATGCAGTGAATAGCTTTTCATTTCTTAAACAACCATGCCAGAAGACATATCCTGTGGTCATGGAAAAGATGTAACTCTGTTTCACAAGGGTCAAATTATTGACCTGCATTAGAACAGAGAAAATAACTAAGGAGATTGCTGAAACTAGTAAAATTGTGTTAGGGACTGTCCAATGAATTATTCAGGTTAGTGGTGAACCACCACCTATGAGAAAGAAATAGGAAAAAATCTTGAATGATCATGATTGGAGATCACTTAAATGTTAGTGAAATCAATTTGTAGAAAATGAACAGTAGAACTCTCAAGGCTAGGTTTAATAGTGCAAGTAAAAGCATTTCCACACACACAATGCAAAGAGAATTGAAGGAAACCACTCATCAGTGAGGCTAATCGGGAAAAAAATCCTTTAAAGGAGAACTATGGTTAAGGCTTTTCCCCATAGTTCTCCTTAGGGTAACGGGAGGACACAAACTAGCGTCCTCTCGTCACCCTAGGCTGTAGCTCGAGGTATACTGAGACGCCGCAGCGGATCCCGACAATTGTGCCGGGATCCACCCAGCTGCGTGACTGACAGCTGGCTCTGCCTATCTAGAGGCAGAGCCAGCTGTACCCGCCCCCTCCCCCGTCCGTTATGCCAGTCAGCGCTGGCGGATCGGAGGGGGGAATCCTGCCCCTCCCCTGTCACGGCAGAGAGCCGTGACAGGATTGAGAGGTGAGCGAATGCCGGTATGTGTTCGCTCACCTCCCGATCTACTAAGCCGACCTGTGACAGTCTCATTGTTACAGGTCGGCGAGAACTATGAGGCGAGTGAAAAGCACTCACCTCATAGTTCTCCTTTAATTTGTTAGGGAGCATAATGATTTGACTCCGGAGCAATGAAAAAAGGTCATGTGGTCTGAGTCCAGATTTACCTTCTTCCAGAGTGATGGGCGCAGCAGGGAGAGGCGGATGAAATGATGGCTACTGCCTACCAGACAAGCCCGTGGGGGCAGTGTTATGATCTGGCGTTGCTTCAGTTGGTCAGGTCTTGGTTCAGCAACCCTATGTCCCCCAAAAATGAGGTCAGCTGCCTACCTTGAAAAACCTGGTCATTCAGTATATTCATCAATGGTTTTTTTTCTTCTCTGATGACACGGGCATATTCCAAGATGACAATGCCAGGATTCATTGGGGCTCAAATTATGAAAGAGTGATTCAGGGAGCATGAGACATCGTTTTCACATATGGATTGGCCACCAAAGAATCCAGACCTTAACCTCATCGAGAATCTTTGGGATGTGTAGGAGAAGACTTTACACTCATGACTACAACATATTGGTGAAAAATGAATGCAACTCTGGACAGAAATAAGTGTTGTCACATTGCAAAAGCTTATGGAAACAATGCCACTGTGAATGCCATAATCAAAGCTAAAGGCAGTCCAATGAAATATTAGAGTGTGTGACTTTTCTTTTTGGCCAGGCAATGTATATTGAGCACTAAAGAGATGACCACTGAAATCACACAAAGTTTAATCTATAAATTCATGTTTTGTCAACTATCAGGAACTCTGATCAGTAAAAGAAAAAAACATGCAATAACATTACTTAAAACGTATTAACTGCAAATAAAACACAGAACAGAGTGCCCAACCCTGTGCAATACTGAATATTATAACATTTTAAAAAACAATATAGGCTACTTATAAGTGTAACGGCTTATCAACAGACTCCGGCAATGAAAGGCTGTCAATTCAACGACTTATCGATTCATCGTTGCATTGACAGCCTTTCATTCCCATAGTCTGTTGATAAGCCTTTACACCACTACACTTGTGAGTAGCCTATATTGTTTTTAACAATTTTATATTTATAAATCAGTACTGCACAGGGTTGTGTACTCTGTTCTGTGTTTTCTTTGCATGTATGGATGAGAGCTTTCCGATCTAAGGAGCAGCCGCAACCCATGTGGCTAGTTCATCCAAGAGTGGATATTGTTTTGCTGTTAGTGCCAGAGGACTAACTGAAAACGTATTAACTGTTATACTTACCCTTTTTCCTACCCTAGAAAATAAATTAAACCATTTCAGTTACTGTATGGTGGATTTTCATGCCTGTAACTACAGCATGATACCTAAACAGTACCTTTAGCATTTGAGGTTTAGCATATATAGGGGATATGGGTGGATAAGCATGATGTCAGACAGGAGTATAGCTCATCTAGTAATTGGCCATGGGACAGAAAAATTTGAAAATGTCAGTTTCAACAATTGCAAATAAGGATGGATTCCAGCGGCTCAATCTGAAAATACTGACTGTGAGCTGGAGCGAGCTCTCTTGTAGTATATGTGCTCATTTCTTGAGAAGAGGAGGCGGCAAGGTTTTTGTGAGAGGTGTCACTTTTCTACCCCTGGTTTATAAGACAGATGAAACCAAATACAGTGAGGCAATAGAGTTGATTTACTAAAGGCAAATAATCTGTTCACTTTTCAAGGGAATATTCCCCTAGTTTAGTGAATGTGGTAGAAATTCACTTTGCAAAAAATACCCAACGTGCAACGGAAAAAAAATAGCTTGCACATGAATGGATGATGGAAGTCGGCAGAGCTTCGCCTCATTCACTAAGCTTAGAGAAATTTCCCTTGCAAAATGAATAGCATATTTGCTGTTAGGAAATCAACCCCATTGTTCCAATTTATATGCAGTGTGTTCATAAAATGTTCTTACTCTAAATATAGTATTTACCAGGTGGCATGCATAAATAACACTGTACAAGAACAGAGCCTGTCATAGTCTAGAAAGTAGCTCATCTATCTAACCACGTGTGCACAAATTGACAGATACTAAACATAAGTAGATTTTTGTTTAAATGTAACATTATTTTGTATTAATCGTGCAGCTCTCTGCCAATAGGTATTAACATGGAACTTGTGTTAGCTATCTGCAGACTAATAAGTTTTTCATTTCTTTTCTGCAAGTGCCAAAAGGAATTGACTGTGCTAATCAAACAATATAGTAAAGCTGCATAAAGGCTTCATGAGGGTTGAGCCTGTTTAAAATGATTAAGGTTGCTTATTTTGCTGGAGGTACAGGGAATCAAAATAAACAATCTGCAGGTATTTAGCTCATTCCAATGGCTGCAGCTACTATATATTAAAAGGCAGATGGAAAAATGTATTGTTGTAAACACCACCAAAACATTATATTGGAAAGTGTGCGTCTAGCTCCAAAATGGTTTTATTGCACTTACTGTAAAATTATTTTTTAGCATTGCACAGATAATATTTTGCCATATTTGATGTGTTTTCTATTGGTCCAATAAAATCAATATGAACTCGTATGTATGCTGCCGAAAGGAAAAACTAGCAAGTTTTTAAAATCTGCTCGGTCTTCAGTTTTCCCGATTTACTCCCTAATGAAAAAACCTCTGTCAGAACATCTATCTATTTACTCCTTGGGCAATTTCCCCTGTTGTGTCATTGGGAAAAGAACTGGAGGAGAATCTCTCCAATGGGGACACAAACAGAAATAAAAGCACTTTTATTCATAGTTTTAAAGTCTTACCAACCTGGACAAAGACTGCTATGAATACTTGATAAAAAGTATTACCCCTGACTCACTTTATTCATGATGGAGTAGACTGGGGTTCTACTTTTTATATCAGCTCTTTTGGCCTTCAACATCAGGAAAGTTCTTCCTGTGGGAGGCAGAGGAAAAGCTACTTTCTCTGAAAACTTTTAAAGTGGCCCCTTTCCATTCATTTAATTAAAAGCCCTGATGAAGGGACCCTGCATGGTCCCGAAACATTGGATTATGCCATGTGTGACGTTTAGT
The DNA here is from genome assembly GCF_000935625.1 of Nanorana parkeri. Taxonomy (NCBI): domain Eukaryota; kingdom Metazoa; phylum Chordata; class Amphibia; order Anura; family Dicroglossidae; genus Nanorana; species Nanorana parkeri. The sequence goes on from NW_017306659.1 coordinate 1,183,005, forward strand.
CCAAATAAATGGACTTTTTTTGAATTTCATGTGCTGAGTGCTGGTGATTTATATTGTTCATTAGATATAAAAAGGGTCATGTCCCATTTTCCCCCTCATTAAATAACCATCTCCTCCATTATCAGTATGTGGCTCCAGCTGTACAATGAATGGATGTCAGAGAGATTCAATAAAGTACTGGAGTAAGGGATTCTAGTTTTGTTTCTCATGAATGAATTAAATGAACCAGTGGGTAGAAGCTTTGCTTTCTCAACTTTGAACCTGTATGGGGGTAAGTGGTTAGGGCTTAATGGTGGGGCATATAACTATAGAAGTCTACATAGATGACCCAGTATGGAGCATAAAAAAAGAAAAGAAATTCCAATGGGCTTATTGTTTACTTTTTGTGGACCCATTGGTGAACGAAGGAAGCCCTTTGTTTTCTATTTTCTTTTTCAAAGTGTTTTTAAAAAAAAATAAGGTAACCTATAAATGTGTTCATGTTCAACAGAACATGATACAGCAGATTGCATAGTCCCTTACTTGTTGAAAAGGTGTGGGGCTGTGCAATGTCCATTTGGCACCAGGAAGGAGTTTTACAGGTTTGAGCCCATGTTTTTGACTTTCCTTTTATGAAGCATGTGCCTAAGCTAAAGGCCTTATAGGCTGCTATCATTATAATAAGGGGCTTGTAGGATTGCAGCCCTGTTATTACTAGGAAATTATGTTACCAGGACTCCCAGAATTCTCAAGAAAAAATTAAGATTTTTTTTTGCTTACAACTGGGTAAAACAAAAGACCATTTATCATACAATTGCTACCCAAATCAGCAGCACAGGGTACCCATTACTGTCTAATTGCATAATATGGCAAATTATTCTGAATAAGGGTAATGCTTACACAGTTCACTCTCACTCTGCCAGGTTTCGATGGACGCAGTTTATGTGGCATGGTAGAGGTCTGAGCAGCAACTGCAACATGGAGGTTAATCAGCCAGGGGTCTGTAATGATTTGGTTGTGGACTTCCACTACATACAGTCATGCTCTTGGCTGAATGGTTTTCATGTTGGGTGTATCTAAATCTAAGCATTGGTTTAGATGGTAACCTAAAAATGTAATGTTTTGCATTTTCCTAAATTACAAAAGAATATAATTTAATTATAATAAGCACAGCTCATATGCTAGTAGGTAGATGTTCAAACAGCACATTGAATAAGTAAGAGACAATGTATATAGAGATGACAATGGGTAATATAATGAAAAAGAAAATCTTTATTTTGAGAACATTTGTTTAATGTAAATGACTGTGTAGATGTGCCCAAATACTGCTTATTGTGAGTTATGAGGAGGACAAAGTATTGATTTTCATGTACCTACATTTATAAACACTGTTTATGAACGGTATGAAAATGAGGAATTTGTACAAAAATTCCATGGTTATCTATATATTAACAGGCTTTGTGACATCTTTATGATACTTACTTTTACATGGCACATATGCATCCTTTATCATGTTTTCCCTCAGAGTTCTTTATCTTGATATGTATATTGTACATGCCATATAATTTAAATATAAAAATACATTTCAAACTATATTTGCTGTATTTATTGGCGATAAAAATATTTGCAACCTGATGTCTAGATATCAATAGTGTCAGAGTGATCTGAGATTGTCACACATGAATGTATTAAAAAAATATTTCAACTTGTAAAGCCGTCTATTCACTGGAAGATTTTTGTCCAAACATTCATACGAAAAATCAGAAGATTCCATAATGCCATCAGAAAATTGGTGAATGTCGTTAAAAATTTTGTTTGGTTTCAACATTTGATTTTGGAAATGAATGCAGTTACTCGAACGAAAATCACATTCACTGTCAGAATTTGCTTCCACAAAAAATGTCCATCCTGCTCCTTCAACTTTTTTCCTCATTGTGGTCGAAAATGATTGTCGATTTGCCTGCATTAAGCATTTGAAAATTGACTGAACGTTGAAAAAACTATTTCCCATCAGCTCCATGGCAGCACAAGAAATGGGTAATCCCTCCCTCCTCAAGCATTCGTATGGAGCTGGACAGGAAAGGAAAATTGAAGTATGAAATACAATTTTCCAGTTTTTTTAAAAACAAAATTCTACTGATATATGGCCAGCTTAAGACGAACCAAAGCACTAGGTGAATGTCAGTGTTGTTACACAGAATTGTTTGCGTCATTAAAAAATTTGATTGAACTAGGTCATGCTTTCCTACACTATGCCTCAAGTGCATGCCTTCAACAGTTTCAGGCATTAGCTTAGATGTAGTAACTAAAAACGATTTGCAAAACCATGCTTGTAATTTATTTCTACATTGGATTTGTATAACTACATGCATTTACTGTATATGTGGTGCTTTTTTCTGATAGAAATATGCAGTATGTATCTTCTGAAATGAGCTGTCAGGTAAGCGCAGACTTAAGGAGACTGACCCTGTGTAAGCTTTGTCAGATGGTGTCATACGAAGAGTTTTTCCTCCTCATGTGACACTGTTTTGGCTTGGCAATTGGCCTCTCAGGTTCGCCCACTGCATCTTGGAAGGAGGTCACATGCTCCTCCATATCAGGAAAGACTGGGTCTTTACCGAGGGCTACATTGGAGCAGCAGTAGCAGAACAACATTTCAAAGGTATTATTAGGTAGGGGGTTCTTCTTACCAGACAGCCTGTCACTTTGCTCTGAATGAAGCAAAATAGTGGCAACATTTGCACGGGAAAAGTATCATGGTTTAGCCTGAATATAGTAAAACAAAATAAGTCCAGATTCCTATTAACACTATGATACGTCTCAGAACTACGTTGGCTTGTAATATACTGGGAGGGGAATTTATCAAAACTGGAGCAGACAAAATCTGGAGCAGCTGCCCATGGCAACCAATCAGTTTTTCCTCTTTAATTTTAAAATCTTTACTGAACAAACTGAAGAGAGAAGCTGATTGGTTGCCTTGAGCAACTGCTCCAGATTCTGTCTGCTCCAGTTTTGATAAATTCCCCCATCTGTATATTTTACTCTTTGCACTTCTCCTTTAAAGAGGAACTTTATCCACCAATGTAATGTCTCTTAAAATAGTTACCTTTAAAGCATGCCAACTGTCAAGGTTTCCAGTGTGCTTATTTCAGTTATTAACCGAGCTTTGAAGACCTTAAATGGCTGGTATATTGGAAAAATAAAATGGCACCACGAGATAAGAAGCAGCTTTGGACTCTTGCGGACTCACTTGTGTAACGTGTTACTTGTGATAACTAATGTCTCCTAATAGCCATGAGTCCAGCCATCTCTGATACACTTTAAGCCCTGATGAAGGGGGAGTGACCAAACCCCAAAACACATTGGCTTTTTTAATGCTGTTGTATTTCTATCAATAAAAACATTTTGGACATTTCTATGGTGGCGCCCCCCGTTTTTGCTTCAGTATACTTCTTTAAGACCCCTCCCTCAGTTTGGGGTCCTTTTCAGTGGGACAGCATCAACCCTTAAGTGATTAAGCTCATTGATTGAAACTTTATCCTTTTTTACTCAAATGGCTGGTGTCATAGCTGATCACATTTGCAGCACCATGACAACTGCAATCCAAATAAAGGATAAGATTGCAGCTTACTTGGCTGTAAGGGATAGGGGGTAGTTCTGCTTTAAGATAGCAAATTAGTACATGTATTGTGTTTTCAGGATAAACAAGGCATTATTTTGGTAATGTCATGCAAAAATTATTTTATATTTGTAATCTATAGACAAACATGAATTTATTTTCCCTCAGTGACTCCCAAAGCCAAATTTGTTACTTGCAAGAGGAGAAAATATCCCTTCCCAACTAATTAATCACACTCTGTGGTTTCCTAGTCTCCTGTCTTATTTACAAAACAAAGCTTTCTCAGCCTCCTTCTTCAGATCTTGTGCATCATGTACTCAGTATGCTTCTGAGTGCCAATCTATTCCTACCGAAGGACATACAGCACCTGTACATGCCCTAAGGCCTGGTTCACACCTGGGCGTTTTACAGCGCGTTCTTACGCTCTCTAAAACGCTCAACATGTGAAAACCAATGATTGCCTATGGGCATGGTTCCCACCTGGGCGTTTTACAGCGCGTAGGAACGCGCTGCAAAACGCCCTACGCCCAAAGAAGTACAGGAGCTTCTTTGGGGCGTATTTGTCACGCGTATCCATTGTGATACAGCCAGGTAGCCCTCGGAAACGTGCTTGTTGCGTGTTGCGTGTTTTTTTCTTACCGCGAATCGCCCATATTCGATACGCCTAGGTGTGAACCCAGCCTAAGAGAGCACAGATCAAAATAGAGACAGTAATACACAGTGCATGTGTATGACTGTAGATCTCATTTGACTTGAAGTATTCACAGTCCTTAAGTGTGCCACGAGTTAGAAATGTTAACGCTAAACAGAGTGCCACAAGCTCTCACCTAGATGCATAAGGATTTAGGTAGAAAACCAGGACAGTGAAGATACCAGATTGGTTTGCTTCTAACTTAACCCTTAAAGCATGAGATGCTAAGATAGTACTTTCATATAATGTCCATAACTAACTTTTATCCAATGATCTGTGTACAAGAGTAAAATTGAGCAGCTTCTCCAGCTTCCTCCTTTCCTCCAAAGTTAATTCAAGCTACTTTTGCATTCACTTTTGTATGAATACAAAGGCATTGTTTGCCTTTGTTCCCCAAATGAAAGTGTAACGGGGACCACATTTCACAGTTTATGTTTATGAGACCTAACAGTAGGAACAGTACTGGAAGAATTTAGCCACAGACCAGGAACTCTTGATCATGGCCCTGATCTTAACTTGTGCCTCCCCTGGCTCACCCTGGGGTGAAATTCATCAGAAGGTAACAGAAGGGTGAATTAACAGCTTCTTTATGGAGACCCAGCAATAAAAACTATCCATAAGTTAAAATTATAACAAATTGGCTGGAATTTACCTATAACGGAAACAAGAGTATGGTCAAATCAAATCAGGATATAAGGTCCTAGACCACATTTAACAATCAGGCTTACTGTATGTCAAACTAGCTAAATCAGTGACAGGTTTGTTAAAACCTTACTCAACTTCTATAGGGTTGCTCCCTGGCAAACCCAGCTAAATTGGCAATTTTGCAATTGCCAAAATTTCCCCAAATCGGAAGCTTTCAGTTTTGCTCATAGAGCTACTTAGGCAAAATGTACATGAAAAAGAAAATTTGGTATGCACCCTTTTAGGCGTACCTAACATCGTTGCCACGGGCACACCTCAGGCCACATTATATATATATATACACACACACACACACACACATACACATACATACATACATACTGAGTGGCCAGATTATTATGACCACCTGACATTTGTAGGCAAATTAGCTATAATTTCACGCTGAAGTTGCTAGAGGGCCAGACCATTATAAATAGGGAAGCAGGTTGTTTACCACGACAGTAGAAGTGATTTTTTTTCTGAAGATATGGGTAAACAACGCGATTTAACAGCCTTTGAACGTGGGATGATTGTTGGCGCTCAAGCCATGGAGCGAGTATCAGCAAAACAGCAGAATTCGTTAAATGTTCAAGAGCAGCTGTTGTTAAAGTGTTTAAAGACTGGACTGTCAGCCGAAAATCTGGGTCTGAACGTGCGAATTGTGGCGGTCAGCGACTAGTCAATGTTAGGGCAGAACGGAGAGTGGCAAGACTGGTACAAGACAACAGAGGGGCAACAGTGCAGTGTCAGATTCCTCGCATCACCTTTCAACATCTCGTGGAGCCACGAGGCAGCCCAACAAAGTCATCTCGTGGAGTCATCTCGTGGCCCAACTAAGTACTGATGGGGTGGTCATAATAATCTGGCCACTCAGTGTATAGGGTAAGTTTTTTTGGGGTGGGGTGGAATGCACTCAGAGTAGTTAACCTTTTTAAATTTTGGTCCCATTCAGAGCTTTCTGGTCTGTTGTCATGGAATAAAGCACACAAATCGTTGAACGATAATGTGTGTTGCAGGCAGCCCATTCGTTAGATCCGAGCTGCCTGTATCAAAACGGACCAAAATTCGACATGCACTTTTTTTCACGGCTCAACACACAGCAGTGCATTTCCAAGCATTTTGGTGCTGTTACGCCTATTATGGGGTTCCGGTGTGGAGCGCAAGTGAGGAGGGGTGTAACAAGATATGTGGAATTAGGCTTCTCAGGCGTGAGTCTCAGGCGTCGCTCCCAGTCTTAAGGGGGAGTTTGAGACTCTTGCATCACAGCCAGTGAAATCAACAAAAAGTATTAGCAAGGCTATTATTTCATAGCATCCTAGTGTATAATATTGGCAAAGTAAATGGTGCACTTGAGTACCCTGGTAGTAGCCCAGAACAGGTCTGTAGGTAGGCAAACAAGTTTTCCCCGAGTTAAATCACACTTGTACAGTCCAGCAGGGGAGCATGCATGAAGGATATTTGGCAGTCTCTATTAGGCTCCAACTGGAGCTATACTTGCTTCAGGGTTCAGATGTCCTTGTAGGGGTTCAAGAGGCAGCAGGCGTTCTGACTGAAATCATAGAATGCCATACTGCCTCAGCTAGGGCTTTAAATAGCCCCAGTAAGTGGGAGGAACCTCTGGCCGCAACGAGCGACTTCCGCGTTAATAGTCATCTGACGGACCGTAACCCTTCCAGCGTATGAGGTACTGGAGGGAAGAGCCCCTCGTCCGGGAATCCAGTCTCCGTTCGACCTCGTACTCCATCTCGCCCCGAACCTCGACAGGAGGAGAGGGGGGAGGTGTTCGGTCTGAGAACGGGTTCGGCCTGAAGGGTTTAAGCAGTGAGACATGGAAGGTTGGGTGAACACGCCAGTCAGTGTTTAGGACCCTTTCAATGGAGAAAGGTCCCACAAACTGTTGGCCCAGTTTGCGTGAAGGTACGTTGACACGGAGGTTTTTAGTAGACAGCCATACCTTGTAGGTCGGGGGTTTAGTCAGACGGGTGCCGTAAAACCGTTTCTGCCTGTCCTGGGCGGTCTTCAGGTTCAGTTGTAAGTTTGCCGAGGTTTCCTCTAATGATGTTAAGTAATCCTGTAAGGAGGGAACATTGGTTAGTGCGAAGGAGGCGGGTAAACTGTTTGGGTGGAATCCGTAGTTGGCGTAGAATGGTGTGTATTGAGAGGATGAGTTGGTGGCGTTATTATGGGCGAATTCCGCGAGAGGAAGAAGGTCATACCAGTAGTCCTTGAGATGGGTGCAATAACATCTGAGATATTGCTCCAAGCATTGGTTCGTTCTTTCGGTCTGACCATTTGTCTGAGGGTGATAGGCGGTGGACATCCTGTGATCAATCTGAAGAGTCTGGCATAAAGCTCTCCAGAATTTGGACACGAACTGGCTTCCTCGGTCGGATACGATTTGGGTTGGTAGGCCGTGTAATCGAAGGATTTGACTGACGAAGGTTTGAGCCGTCTCTTGGGAGGTAGGCAATTTTTTTAATGGAGAGAAGTGTGCCATCTTAGTTAACCGGTCGACTGTGACCATGATGGTATTGCAGCCCCCTGAACGGGGTAAGTCTACAATGAAATCGATGGAGATGGCCTCCCAGGGCCGTTTCGGTATAGTAAGAGATGTCAAAAGTCCGTAGGGAGGTCTACGCGGGTGTTTAGCCACAGCGCAAACTTCGCAGGTAACTACATAGTTATAGATGGTTTTGGCCTTCCAGGCCACCAGAAATTCCTCTTTACCAGATCTAATGTTTTGGTAACTCCAGGGTGCCCGGCTAGGGGGTTGTCGTGCAGGTGGCGGATCACCGATGTTTGCATCGCGGGAGGTACGTATAACCTCTCTCCTTTGAAGTACAGACCATCGTTTCCTTGCGTGAGTCCAGCTGGAGGAGAGGAGTCCTCGGAGGAAGGAGCGTTTCTCAGCAGGTGTGGGGACTGATTGGTGAGTCCTACGAATCGCTCAGGAGGAATCAGGAAGGTAGGTTGTTCGGGTTCTTCCGCCTCTTCAGTTATGCGGGAAAGTGAGTCGGCCTTCCCGTTCTTTGATCCGGGGCGATAGGAGATGTGGAAGTCGAATCTGTCAAACAATAGACTCCATCTGACTTGACAGCCCGACATGGTCTTGCAAGTCTGGAGGTACTGGAGGTTGCGATGGTCTGTAAGAATGGTAATGGGGTGTTTGGTTCCTTCCAGGAGGTGTCTCCAGGTGACTAGAGCATCTTTAATGGCGAGTAGCTCTTTCTCGCCGATGGGGTAATTCTTTTCGGCGGTGTTCAACGTTCTGGAGTAGAAGGCGACTGGGTGAAGAGGCTCAGAGTGTGATGAATGCTGTGATAGAATGGCTCCTAGGGCGAGGTGAGAAGCATCCACTTCTAGGACATAGTGGTAATCAGGGTTAGGGAGTTGGAGGATGGGAGCGGTAGTGAACATACGTTTGAGATCCTTGAAGGCCTCCTGGGTCTCTCCGGTCCAGGAGTAGGGTGTCTTGGGGCTGGTCAATCTCGTCAGTGGTTTGACTATCTCGGAGAAGTTCTTGATGAACTTCCGGTAGTAGTTTGAGAACCCTAGGAACCTCTGAAGAGCCTTTCTGAATTTCGGTACCGGCCACTCGAGTATGCAGTCAACTTTAGACTGATCCATTTGGATGCCTTCTGGGGTGATGCTGTATCCGAGGAACGATATGGCTGAGTGCTCGAAGACACATTTCTCGAGCTTGGCGTACAATGAGTGGGCTTGGAGGCGCGCTAACACCCATCGGACATGTTTTCGATGCTCAGCAAGGCAGTTCGAGTACACTAGGATGTCATTGAGGTATATGATGACGCAGACATCCAACAGGTCCCTGAAGATGTCGTTCACGAAATGTTGAAAAGTGGCAGGAGCATTACACAACCCGAACGGCATCACAGTGTACTCGAAAAGACCGTACCTAGTCTTGAACGCGGTCCAATTCGCGTATTCGGATTCGATTGTATGCTCCTCGGAGATCCAATTTGTCTTCTTCTTCACCAAAGGACACGTGGCTACCGCATGATCTGGCGATGCACAGTAGAGACATAGGTTGAGGGACCTTCTTCTAATCTTCTCTGTTGAAGAGAGAGGACCCCTCAAGGCTCCGACCTCCATGGGCTCATCTTTTTGCGGGGATCGGGATCTTCTGAATGGTGTAGGAAGGCTGTAGACCCTCTCGGCCTTCCTCTCCCGGAGACGGCGATCAATCGTCACGGAACGGTGAATCAATTCATCCAGGGTGTGGGGCAGAGCATCACGGGCTATTTCATCTTTCAACGACTCCGAGAGGCCGAGGCGGAACTGATTGTGGAGGCTGATGTTATTCCACTCCGTCTCTCTGGCCCATCGCTTGAATTCAGCGATATAGTCCTCCACTGGTCTTCATCCCTGTTTGAGGCCCCGTATTGCTGTTTCAGCAGTTAACTGCTTACTGGAATCCTCATATAGGAGAGCCATAGCCTCCAGGAAGTGGGGGAAGGAATCCAATATCTCATCATCTTCCTGCAGGTATGTCTCTGCCCAGGCCCGAGGTTCCCCTTTTAGATAGGATATTAGGGTCATGACCTTTATGCGGTCATTGTGGTAGGTCCGGGGACGTAGGTCAAATAGTAACCTACAGGAACTAATGAATTGACGAAATTCTTTCCTGTCCCCCAGGAAAGGTTCCGGAGCACATACTTTGGGTTCAGGACCCTCACGACCCCGGGCTGCGTCTGCGGTTTGATGCACCAGAGTGCGCAACCTCTGGTTCTCCACTTGGAGGTCCTGTATGGAGGTGGTCAACGTCTCCACCCTCTGGGATAGTGTGACCATGTGTCTTGCCAACTCCGCTGGCTTCATTCCTTCCTTTTATATGTAAAAAAGGGGTTCTATGATTCTGTTACGCCTATTATGGGGTTCCGGTGTGGAGCGCAAGTGCGGAGGGGTGTAACAAGATATGTGGAATTAGGCTTCTCAGGCGTGAGTCTCAGGCGTCGCTCCCAGTCTTAAGGGGGAGTTTGAGACTCTTGCATCACAGCCAGTGAAATCAACAAAAAGTATTAGCAAGGCTATTATTTCATAGCATCCTAGTGTATAATATTGGCAAAGTAAATGGAGCACTTGAGTACCCTGGTAGTAGCCCAGAACAGGTCTGTAGGTAGGCAAACAAGTTTTCCCCGAGTTAAATCACACTTGTACAGTCCAGCAGGGGAGCATGCATGAAGGATATTTGGCAGTCTCTATTAGGCTCCAACTGGAGCTATACTTGTGGTTTGTAGCAGTAGTGGTAGCGCAGCCGCAGGGTGTGAGTCCGGGCGAAGCAAGGTCTGGTAACTGCAGCAGGGTTCAGATGTCCTTGTAGGGGTTCAAGAGGCAGCAGGCGTTCAGACTGCAATCATAGAACGCCATACTGCCTCAGCTGGGGCTTTAAATAGCCCCAGTAAGTGGGAGAAACCTCTGGCCGCAACGAGCGACTTCCGCGTTCCAGCGTGGAACGCAAGCCGCTCGCCTCACAATCAGGAAGTCGAGCGGCTTCTGCGTTCCACAGTGGAACGCGGAGCGGCCGTCACAGCAGCCAGCCCGCCCGAGGCGGCCCGGAGCGGAGCCGGATCATCACAGGTGCAAAGAAACCCATGTGCGTAAGAAGAAAGCTGCCTTGTGAGTTAGGATACCATTAAAAATGAAAGGCATGGTTATGTTGCTGTGTATTGCCATAATGTGTGCATTAGTGCAACGCACCACAATGGATAGATCTACATGGGTCCTTAAGATTCTCTGCATTTGTCGTATTTTCCTTTTTTGTGTAGTTAATCTTTTTTGTATTATCGCTTTAATTTTTAGTTTTTTACTTTACGTTTTTGAAACATTGAAACTAAGCAATATAGGGTGAGCTGCCGACCAAGATGGCCACTGGGTGAGTGAGCTCCACTCCACGATCTCCCAGATAGCGAAAAACAGCCACCACAAGCCTACCTGACACACCATTTAGCCGCCGGAGAACTCGGACACATCACTTGTCTACCCCTGGAGTGTAATGCGGCGCGCTGCCAGCGGAGATCCAAGATGGCAGACGCGCCTCACCACGAGGACCCGCGGGCCTCTCCAGCTCCCACCCACGCCTGAGGTATTTGACTCCTCATCCCTCGACAGCATGCCCCTGACCCCTGCAGACAACCCACAGAGCGTCGGGGACATGCCCTTGCTAGATAAATTCCGCTCTATGCTGCAAACCGAGCTGACCCAGGCCACTGACAAGCTAGCAGCAGTGCTGTCTAATGAAATTAAAGAGATAGGCATCCGCACGGATCTTCTTGAAACCAAGATGGATAATGTGATCACAATCGTCGAATCCCAGGAGAGGGAATTTGATTCGATCTCTGAGCAGCTGGGGGTCGCACTAGACAAGCTGGAAGACCTGGAAAATCGTGCCAGGCGTGGAAATCTGCGGGTTAGAGGCCTACCTGAATTCATGGATGATTTGACTTCCTCAGCCACAGCACTTTTTCAGGAACTGGTTCCATCTACCCCCATTGATCGCCTAGAATTCGATCGCATACATAGAGCCCTGGCACAAAGACGCCGTGATGGCCCTCCAAGGGACATTATCATCAAATTTACTTACTACAAGACAAAAGAGTTCATTTTGTATGCCGCCCGGGGACAACGAGACCTACTTTTCCAGGGTCACCCATATCAAATATATGCTGATCTCTCCCCAACCACGCTCCAACGGCGGAGAGAGCTGAAACCTTTGCTGGAAGTGCTCCAAGCGCAAAATATCCCCTACCACTGGGGGTTCCCCTTTAAGGTGCTTTTTAACAGGGATGGGAAGTCGTTTGCAGCCTCTACCCCCGATGACCTCCGCAAGATACTCGCAGAATTGTCTCTACTACCCACCTCGCAATTGACCACCTTGTCACAGAAAGAGAAGCGAAGCGGCTTCCAGTCCCACCAAGCCCAATTTGGGAGAGGCAACAGAAGAAACGGACCTCCCCACAGAAGAAGCTGAGAGATAACCCCCTTCCTACAGATCCGACCTGATGACGTGAGGTCCACCTGGTTCCAGTTTTTCCTACCATCTTTTCCACACAGATTGTCCACCTCCGAGTTGGCCATTGGGCCGTCAACCTGACACTTACTAGGGGTGCTGAGGGGCAGCTGATGTTGTCTGTTAATGACTCTAATGCTCCTGCCCTCGACACCTTGGCGGAATTGTTGTTTTCGCACGTTGGCGCACCTGACGCATGTTTGCGTGCGTATGTGTGTGGGGGGGGGGGGGGGCACTTTTAAAAAAATTTGTGTTATTTTACATTTTTTTATGACTATTTTTTTTAACTTTTATTTTTTACACTTAACTTTATTGCTATCACATAGTGGGCTAAGAAATCCCCTATGTGATAGCCAATTCACATAACAGGTCCTCTTTATGGAGACATCAGGGGTCTCCAAAACCCCTAATCTGCTTTATCAGCTTCTCATCAGCTAATACACATCACTTCCTGCATTTGGGGACCAGAGAGGAGATCAAAGGGAGATAGTGTACCGATCTCCACTGACAGCGTCGCCGTGACGGTCCCAGCCACAGCGGATCTCAAGACCGGCAATGGCGGTGTCAGAGACCGGGGGGGGTGTGGGGGGGGTTGGGTGCTACTACAAGCGATCGGGCATCTCTAGACGCCTGATCGCTTGAATGTACACAGTTTCCCCACTCGTGTGCGCGCTGGGCACCGCGCACTAGCGGGGGGAGGGGCAGGACGTCTTAAGACGCCCTCCCGCTCCTGTAAGGCTATGTGTTCGGCCATGGACGGGAGGTGGTTAATGTATACCTGCAATTTAATATATACCTACAATTTAAATCATCCACCTTCTCTCATGCTGCATTATTGCCTAAATAACTATGATTTTATACTTTCAGAACTGTTTGCTTACAGCAAAGTGCTTATTTTTTCACTCCCTTTCATACTGTGGCTGACTTTTCCACATAGATGCTTTTCAATTTTCGCATACTATGAAAGACAAAAAAAACAGATAAACAAGGGACTCAAATTACAGAGGACTCCCATGCTAAGGGAAATCCCCATCTATATTAACATCTTCTTAATAGCCCTCACACTTCCAGTGGTGCAGTGCATTTCGGGAGTTGTAAATTGAGTGAATCTCTTATGAGTGGGTGGTGAATGCAATCTGCACACTTCTTCAGTGCATGTGCATTTTTTTAAACCAGTTCCTTAAATAGGAATGACAGGAGCTGACTTTTAACAATTAAAATGTGCAGGTATTATTATTTTTTTTGTATAATAAGTATTTATTGGAGAAAATTTTTGCAGATAAACAAAAATAAACAACACAAAAATCCAAAAAATAATACATCACAATTGCAGACATTTAGGGAAAGACAATAACAACAATGACACCAATGGGGGCACGGCACGCAGCGCAGGATAGGAAAGGCAGAAGAGACCTCTACGCTCGAGTTCCTGTACCCTCGTACAATGGGGAACCAGGCATAGCGTGTAGGGGGGAGAGGGCAGGTGGTACAGGAAGGGAGGAGGGTAAAAGCAGGGGAGGGTGAAGGGGCTGACTGGGTGACTGGGTTGGTGGTATTATTATTAATAATAATACTACTAATACTGTAGTTTTTGAGAAAAAAATTCACACTCTGCATTAACAGCATTTAGGCTACTGTTCATTTCTAGTTTATGGCTGGAACTCCGCTTATAAAAAATAATTGCAATACCCAATATGATACATATTACAGTTAGCGATGCAAGATGAGAACCAAGGAGTTAGGGATCTCCCTCATTCCCCTGTAGGGGTTTTGTTGCCTTGCATAGCCCTACCAGAGACTGGGAATAATATATCTAATAAAGTGTTAGGAACTTTCTAAAGAGGATGATGGATGTAGCAGCAGAATGAGGGAGCTCCCTCCCTCTCTGTGTACTCCATCGGAGATTGGAAGACCAGGAAGGATTAACAATAAATGACATTTGTTAATTAAAAGGTTATACAGTTTACAGCACATAATATTAAAGAATACAAACACTAAATTATTAAAAAGTTAATTATTTTTTATGAATCCCCAGTGATAAACCACAATCAGGATCAGGACCTGGTGGAGATTTAAAGTTAATTATATGCAATATCATTAATTGTTTATGTTTTATTTATTTATTTTTAACAGAACCAGTGTAAAGTGTTATCCTTTCCCTGGTGCATTTAGCCTTGTGGATATTGTATATTTATAGAGTAGGGAATGTTTAGGAAGATTCACCTGCAGTGAATGATCTGGGAATATTAAATTCACTGCTCTACAACACATACTGTTTCTTATCATTCATTTTAAAGACAAAGTATAGTGTAGTTTCAATGATCATATTTTTTGAGGTATTATCAAAGGAGTTATCTTAATTTGTGATAAGTATATATTTTACATGCTTACTATTGCTTATCCTTATTATTGTATTAAATATAGAAATTTGCAAGGGCCAGGGCTAGTGATGGCAGTGAGCTGGCACCAATTCCCAAGGGCCCCAAAACCACTGCTCTGTTCATCTTTACTCCGCACTTAGCACTTCATAACCTGCCAGTCCTTTGGACCCGCAGCCTCCAACAAAATGGTGCTCAGCCAACTGGCAACATCAGCAGTATCAACCACTATGATCCACTGAGACCAGCTACAAATTGGGAAACCCATTTCACCTCATCGTGAATAAAGAAGGCTGTTTTTTGTTTTGTTTTTTGTTTTGTTATCACCCCTGGGTAGCTCCCGACACTATTCTGCCTCATGTCCTAAAGTGATAAGAAAATGTTCTAGATCAGTGGTTCTCAACCTGTGTAACCTCAGGACCCACATTTGTCCTTGGTCATTAAGTCCCGACCCTAGTCGCACTGCAATGGAATGCAAGGCATTGTGTTATAATGCGTTCCAGTGCGGGCGATCGAACTGTGAGTTGGAGGTGCCTTTGGGGTACCATTTAAATGAATAGCAATGCAATGCAACGCACCTCCCACACCAGAATGCGCAGTAGGTGCAGCACATTAATCGCATGGGACTGAGTGATTAACGCACTGTACTAATGTGAACAGGCCCTCAAAAACACTGACAGACACATTCTCACACACACACACTCCGAAAAAAATGTATTTATTTATTTTTAAGATCCACCCAGTCTCCCTAATTTACAAGAACTGGAGTGGATCCTCAGGCTGGGGTCTAGTTTGGGCTGCTGTGCTGTGATGGAGCTCTATCCATATGTGCATTGCTTGTACAGCTCCCTTGCATGCCCTGTAGAATTGACTACAAATTCCATCAATACTTTATACAGCAAAGCTGAATACTATGAAGCTACATACTTTGTGTTGCTCCAGGCTCCCGGCCTGATGTATCAGAAGGGCTGTATGGGATTTCTGGGGGCTGTGCAGGCTCTAAGGTGGCCAGTGCAGGCTCTCAGGGGGCCAGTGTGAGCTCTCTGGTGGTCAGTGTGCCTCTCAGGTGGTCAGTGCAGGCTCGGGGTGGTCAGTGCAGGCTCGGGGTGGTCAGTGTGGGCTCTGAGTGGTCAGTGTGGGCTTTAGGTGGTCAATGCAGGCTCTGGGTGTGGGCCCCAGGTGGTCAGCGTGGGCTCTGGATGGTCAGTGTGCTTTTTCCCACTAGCACTTACCTCCCTCTATGCTGATTGATAAAAGTGATGTCCAGACTGTAGATATGATGCTGAGAAACTTTTATTGATGAACTTCAGGGAGAGAGGTTGAGGGTTAGGATCATCCAGGCTGATATAGACTCCTTTAAGTGGTAGGGTGTGGTAGCTGTCTCCATTCACAGCATGAAGAACACCTTGCACCACAGTACTTGAGGTAGAAATCACCAGTCATATTCATCCTTGTCACCGGTAGTAACCACTGGGCCTCCAGACTCAGACCTCAATGTAAGCACATGGCTAGTCCCTAGGTTTCAGGCCTAGCCATCTCAGATAGTCCATAGCAGCCTCCCCACAGGCAGGGTCAGGGGAGGAAGAGAGAGCTCTCATTGTTCACCATAGTATTTATCTCCTCCCCAGCATGCACCACTGGCCATAAGCCTCACAGTGATTGGCTGGAGAGAGATACCTACTCATAGCAGTCAATCATTGGTTGCTCTGCTCTGTGACTAGGGTACACCCAGCAGCAGACAGATGCAAACAATGACAGATTGATTAGGGGAAACCAAATTTACATAGACTACAAATCAGCATCAGACTGCTTACCATCTGAAAATACTAAATTTAATAGCACTCCCACCAACATGGTTTAATGAAGGTAAGACAAAAATCCTGTTTTCTTGATTATACACAGGACACAGGAAGTTAATTTTAACCACTGGGACATTCAAAAGCAGTCCAACAGAGGAGCAGGCAACACAGCAAACAACAGTTAACAGGTCCAAGAAACAACAACCCCTACAGGGAACAGAGAAAGAGAAACAGGGCCATGCCCAAGGTTACAGGAACGTCTGAAGAACCTTCCAGCCAAAATGAACCTAGTTGAAATTGAAAAAAGTGTGCACTGGATACCTGGTGGTGGCTATACCGTTTTAGGAAATTTAAAGCCTGGTGCTGAAAAACCCAAGAAGCACTAACACTTCTAGTGGAGTGTGCAATGACCGGAAATGGAGGAACTTTCCAGATCAGCTCATAGGCCTGAGAGATGGCTCGACAAATCCACCTAGCAAGTGGAATGGGAGGCTGGTAGGACCCTTGGGCGACCCTCAGGGATTACAGAGAGTCAGACTTGTTATGGCTGCCAGTGGCGGAACTACCAGGGTCGCAGTGGTCGCATATGCGACCACAACTAGCCAGAAATGCAGGCAAATACTGGGGCAGCACAGGGGCCTCAGCCGCGAGGACCCCACAGCAGCCACCTGATACAGGGACCCGCCTCGATGTTCCCGGCCGCTGTCCCCCACACTGGTATGTTTTTTTTTACAGCCTCCTGCTCAAGCTATAGAATATGGAATAGAACATGGCTGGATTTGTAACTGACTATAGTTCTGACTTGTAGTGATAGAAGTATGTATGATAGAAGGCTGTTTTAATTACTGCCCTCATGAAAGTACTAGTAATACAATGTCATTATAGAAATTTGATGTTTTAGGGCAGGACACAAGGATGGTAACACGATGTTCGAGTTAAGGTGGAAGGCAGAAACCCCCTTAGGGAAAAAGGAGGCCTTAGGTTTCAAAACAACTTTATCCTTATGGATGACCATAAAGGGCATGCTAATTAAGAAACACACCTAGCAAAAGTAATGGTTATGAGGAAGGTGACCTAGCGAGTAAGTAAAGGCAGAGAAATAGCTCTGATCAGTTCAAAGGGTGGCTTCTAAAGGACTGAAAGAAACAGACTGAGGTTCCACAGAGTCACTGGAGCAAAAACAAGTCCTACCCCCTCCATAAAGGCCTTTACCAAAGAGCGAGATGCAAGGCGCCTCTGGAAGAAAAAATACCAAGGCAGATATCGAACCCGTATGGTACTCAAAGCTAAATGCTGGACCAAGGCAGACACAGGTGACTGTGGTCCCACACATTGAACTGGATTGGACCATGAAGTTCTGCTTAAGCCAAAAGCAGGTTGACTTCTCTTTGAGCTGTGCAACTTCTGTTGCCTCCTTAATGGTTGATGTAAGCCGTGGCCATAATGTTGCTCGACTGAATCCTTATTGCTTGACCCTAATGTTGGAAGGTCTAGTGTTAAAAACATAACCAAATTGTTCTCTGAGCTCCAGAATGTTTATCGGGAGTCGCAGTTTCTCAAACGATCAGGTTCCCGGACCGAAAGACTCTCTAGGACTCTGTCTCAGCTCGACAGGCTGGCATCTGTTGTGAGGACTTCCCAACATCATCTTGCTGGACAGGCATATGGGGAGTTCCAGGGATTAAATCTGTTTGTCCCAGACAGCTACTATGTTGAGCTGCAAAGGCCTGGAGTAAAACTAAGCATGGTGGTGCTATAGTAGCTGGGAGCTTAGTAGCTTAGAGCAGCATAAGGGAAACTTTCTGGAAGAATCTAGAAGAAAATCTGAATTAAAAATTGTGTAAATGAGAGTACCTCTCTCAGAGCTGTGAAAACACGTCTATCACTTAAGTACACTAGCAGAAAACTGAAGCAGGCTGGGAGAGGTCATGATAGTCTTAATCTTGCAGCTTTGATTGATTTGCCAGTGTCCAATCACCTGGAGGCAGTTGGATAACCCAGTGGTTAAAAAAATGTAACTCCCTGTGTCCTGTGATATACGATCAAGAAATGAAAGATTTTGCTATGTTGGTATTGGTGGATCCCATAGTATTATATGCTAACTGGAGTTGAACAATAAGACAAACACTTTTTATTCAAATATTGGGTTGTAGTGGCAAGCCTGTAACTCACAAAATAATTTGTCAAAATTTGCCATCTTAAAATGACTATTCAGGTACAATATTTAGCCTGTATTTGTCTTTGTTTTTACGTTTTTACTTTAAGTTTCATTAAGTGCATTGATGCAGTGCCTGTTGTAATATGGCAGGAGGGCTTGCTATAGAGAATACTGGAAGGGAATAGAAGGTTTCAAAGGGGCATTGCCTGTGGATAGGGAATCATTATCTTAGTTGCCTGCAGAAGCCATTACTTTATATACAGCCCTACCTTGCAGTCTGATAATCTGTATACAAAGTACTTTGCAAGGCAATGCAAAATTACACTTGACTAGAAATATACACCATTTCCATAAGAAATGTAAAGCTAATGTCATGCAAAAAAATGTGCAGCATCGAGCGATTCGAGCTACAGCTAGAGTGAAAACTGAAATTGAATGTATCATCAATAATGCGAATGCTTAAATGAGCTATAGCAATAGAATGATCTCCCGTTTTTCCTATAAGTAAAATGGCAAGTTGAGAACTAAAACACCAATCTGTATTAAATCATTCAAAGTCTGATCTAGAGTACAAAGTTTCTACAGGTTCTTAATGAGGGCATTAAGGAGGCTTGAAGATGTAGACATAATCTAAACTGCCTCTGAATATTTTGGGCACCATTTTGAACACAAACGTGAGTGTCACATTTTTTTTTTATTTTGCGCACTCAGACTATTATGTACAAAAAAAACGTTTGGCAAAATACAAAAAATGAGGATGCATTGAGCCTTAAAACTGCACACACAGGTCCCAAGATACAGACTGTCCTTAGACGCACAAGAGGGGTTTTGAATACAGGATAAGACCTATAACCTGGCGGCTGTTTGTTGCATGATGCGCTGTCCTTGGGATTGCCTAGTGCCATTATATTGCAGCTGTTTTACGTTGTCATGTGATGCTTTTGTACTAATAACACTTGGTGAAGAGGCCTACATCTTGTGGAATGTATCTCATGTTGGTTTTATTTCTTTTTATTTTTGTATCTCGCTCTTCTTTCTTCTAAAACAATAAAAACATTTTGAATGGAAAACTGCACACACTCGTAAAACGCCAAAAACTGTGGTAGCTGAAAAAAATAGGTGATGCTTTAAAAGTCTGTGAATGACGGCCCTAGAATTATTGCGATCACTCGTGTATTGCACAATTTTTGTTTTCATACATGTGCCCACGCAACAAGCACATTTGTGTTTGTATGTGTGGATAGTGGGGAATTTTTTTTGAGGGGGTTGTAGTTTAAGTTTTTTTAATTTAACTTTATTGCTATCACAAGGGGGCTGGAATTTAGGCGAAAGGGGACAGAATCCTTAAGTACATGTAAACCCTTTGTACTTAGATGGGGTTTTTCCAAGGCCTATTCAACTTTATACACTTAAAGGGTTTCTAAACCCTCTGTTTTTTTGCATATATCTACTGCTAGCAAGTAGTAGATATATGCAAAAAGTAAAAAAAAAAAAACGCTTTAAAAGCGGTTTAAACTTACCGGTGTCTTCCCCATGCGCTTCCGTCCGAAAATCTGAAAATTCTCGGGCGGCCGCAAAGCTGTCATTAAATCTTTCATTGGGGGACACATGTTCCAATAACAACTGTCTAAAAGGGAATTGCACTTAATTTGAGATTTCCTCTCACTTCCTGTTGCATCTCTGTGAAGTAAAGGGAAGTGTAGGATAATTAATTTTTCCCTCGATGGTGGAAAATGGTTGAGGCCCTGAGGCAGTAAAGCAAGCCCAAATTATGATGTTCCCTCCACCATACTTCACCGTTGGGATGATGTTTTGAAGTTGGTAAGCTGTGCCCTTATTGCGCCATACATAGTGCTGAATATTCTTCATGAACAATTCAACTTTTGTTTCCTCAGTCCACAAAACATTTTCCGAGTAGCGTTGCAGTTTGCCAAGGTGCTCTATGGCAAACCTCAGGTGCACAGTAATGTTTTATGGACAGCATCAGGTTCCTCCTTGGTGTTCTGCCATGGACACCCTCCTATTTAAAGACTTACGTATGGTAGACTCATGAACAGGGATGTTTGCCAGTCCAGTGATGTCTTCAAGTCTTTAGCTGTTACTTGTGGGTTCTTCTTTACCTCACTGAGGATTCTGTGTTGTGCCTTGGAAGTCATCTTGGCTGGGTATCCACCTCTAGGAAGAGTAGCCACAGTACTAAACTGTCTCCATTTATAGACAATTTGTCTAACTGTTTACTGATGGATGCCTAAACACTTTGAGATTGCTTTGTATCCCTTTCCAGCTTTAGGCAGATCAACTCTTGATCATATGTCTTCAGAGAGCTCCTTTTTGCGAGGCATGGTTCACATCAGTTGATGCTTCTTATGAACAGCAATCTTAAAATGTTTGAGTGTCTTTTATCAAAGTAGCTGTAAACCACACCTCCAAACTCATTTCATTAATTTGACTCCAGGTGTGCAAACTACTAACTCTAATTAGCTTTCATTGAAGTATTTAGTCTATGGGTTCACTTACTTTTTGTTCCGGCACTGTGAATGTTTAATGGGTGTGGCCAGCTTCCCGACCAATCAGGAAGCTAGGCAGGGAGGCATTACATGCGAGTCAAGACACAAGAAATTAGAATTATGTGTTAAGCACATTGAGAGGCATTTATCAAAACTGGAGCAGGCACAATCTGGAGCAGCTGTGCTTGGCAACCAATCAGCATCCACCTTTCATTTTCAAAGCTTAACTGAACAGACTGAAAAGAGAAGCTGATATGTTGCCATAGGCAACTGCTACAGATTTTGTCTCCAGTGTTGATACATTCCCCCCATTGTGTTTGTCTAATGTTGTGACTTGATTGACAGCATCTTCCAGCAGGAGCCTCGCTATCAAAACAGAAACAGCATTGAGAGAGGCGGAGCACCTGTCTGGAACACAGTGTTCCCAGCATGGAGCATACTTTCTTGCTGTGTGAACGTCATAAAGTGCCTGACTGCTTTGGAGACTGAAACACCGCCGGCTAATGGAAAGAATGGCCATAAAAAAGGCTGTGCAGTCCTGTGACTGATTGGTGACGAGGGTGCATGGAGCCAGCTTCCCGGCCAATCAGGAAACGGGGCAGTGTGTAATGACTCACCCCCTAGCTTCCTGATTGGTCGGGAAGCTGGGAAATCAGGAAGCCAGGCGGCGAGTCATTACTGCCCCCCCACGCCCCCCGACTTCCTGATTGGCCAGAAAGCCGGTTCCGTGCTTCCTTGTCACATGGTGATGAGGGAGCATGGAGACGGCTTCCTTCCTAATCGGGAAGCCGGGTGGGCGAGTCTTCACATGCCGCCCCCGGCTTCCTGGCTAATCAGGAAGCCAGGTGGTGAGTCATTACACACCAGTGGGACTTCCAGTATCGGTATTTAGTATCGGCGGGTAATGGAAAAAATGTATCAGTACTAGATACCAAAAAACTGGTATCGGTGCATCCCTAGTGTTTACTGTGTATGTGCTTTACTTAATGTGCATTCATACATGTACTTTAACATGTAGTAATTATAGCTTTACTTTTGAATTGGCTCAATTATCCACTACGCTAAACTGAAGGTAGTATGTCAACACCTCAATGCACTAATTAAATGCATTGACTTGTTTGCGAATAACCATGGATTTAGGCAAACATAAATGCTATTGGAGTGTGTGAAAAAAGTAAACCACTAGAGGGCAACAACAGCAAATACAAAATGGAAAGAAACCTGTTTGAAGAAAAATATGTTGGGTGCCTCAGCAGATGACACTTAAAAAAACTCTTAAAATCACTTTACAAGTTAGACAAAATCACTGATAATAACGTATTGGTATAAATAATATCCTGGTCTTCCTGATGGCTATTCAGAGAGAGAAAACACACTAGGTCACTAAAGAATAAATGTACATCATGCATTCTATTTAACCTTAAGACAATATGAAGAGTTATCTTTTCTAAAGAGAACACTTGTTTCCAACAGCCCAACCTGGTTCTGTGTATGCATCTCTGATGCAAAAACCATCTGTTTCTGGCCACTATTAGTATGGGGACAGAAAACATGAATTAATCTGGAAGGATTTTTCAGAGTACAACTGAATGTACTCAGAGCCAGGCACTATTACTCAGGCTGGGTTCACACCATTTTCTGGGCCAGATCTGAAACATAGTGCATTGCGTTTTTGTCCACGATTTTACTGTGATTTTGCCGCGATTGGATATTTTTTTGGGGCTTAAAATGGTCTTACAGGTGCGTTCCAGTGCGTTTTTGATGCATTCCAGACAAGACAAAATAGGACAAGCAGTATTTGTCTGGTCTGGAACGGACTGCGCTGGTGGGAACAGAGGCCAGAAATAGCATAGGATACACTGGGATGCATTTTGGGTCCGGAAACAGTATGGTCTGGTCTGGAGGTAATCTGGATGTGGTGTGAATGGGCCCTCAAAACAGGAATTATTTTCAGTAAAGGTAACTTTTCCTAATTACATTTCTCAGAAGTTGCTGGGAAAAGAACACATAATTTGTAGTAAAGGTATAGTTAAAGGTAAACTATAGTGCTTTGTTTTTGCAGGGGGTGCAATTTTAATTTATACTTTTAAGTTTAGACATTTTGTTTTATTTTATTTTTTTGGTTACAAACTGTATAAGTTAAATTTTTTTCAATAATACAAACTGATAAACAATTTAACAAAGTATGATTTGTCACATTTGTCTTTCTCTTAGTCATCATTAAAGATGTCTCTGGTCTTTTTGTGATACTGTAGGTCTTATTGGAAAATGTATTTTTAAATAAAGAAACCTTTTATTTCAACATAGATACATATACCCTAAAGCAGGGCTCAAAATTTCAAGTCCTGAGCTACTAGCCAGGCCTTAAAAGTTACTCGCCACCAGTTGCCCCACCTAACCCCTACCCTGCCAGAGGTCAGAGTGACGCACAACGCAGAGGTCAGAGTGATGCACAACGCAGAGGTCAGAGTGACGCACAGTGCAGGTCAGTGTGACGAACAGCGCAGAGGTCAGTGTGAAGCACAGCGCAGAGGTCATAGTGACGCACAGCAAAGAGGTCAGTGTGAAGGACCAGAGATGGGACACTACTGCCACGGCGATCGTTTCCTTGTGTTCTCTCTTCTCATCGGCCGCTCTGTAGCTACAGTGGCCGATGAGAAGAGAGAACAGAAGCAAGCAATTGCCGCGGCGGTAGTGTCCCATCTCTGATCCGCAATTTTCACTCGCCGATTGCGAGGGGGCGAGTGGAAATTTTGAGGCCTGCCCTAAAGTAAAAGGATGGATGTGAAGAGGTAGCAAAGCAAAAAACAGGCGGAAAAACATGGCATTGGGATAAATGTCTGTCCTTTTATGCTGTAGTTGTTCCCCCTGCAATGGGATCCGAATGGTAGAAAGCATTCCAATAGAACTGAGTTTTTCTGGATTTGTCCCCTTGAATTATTAGCAATTGAGAGAGATCTTCCATGTTTTTCCATGTAATTTATTTAATCATGAATAGTCATTGTCTAATTGTGGGTGACATTGGCTGTTTCCATTATGTTAGGATGCAGACCCTGGTTACATTTAGTAATGGGTAAAGCTGGCCATACACCTATAGATTTTCTATGGTCAGATGGAAAAAGTTCAACAGATTCCTTCATCAAGGCTAAACTGTGTGGATTGAGGAATCTCCCACTGGGTCAAGCTTCAGTATCTTTCTAGTCGGCCCCGCTGGCTGTCAAAATACCTGAACAATCTGATGTGATGCAGGCATTGTTCAGGTGTTTTGAGAGCCCGCTGGGCTCTTGAAGGTGGGCTGAAGCTCGGACCAGTGGGGGATTTCTCCATCCATGTACTGCAAATGGAGGAATATGTTGCACTTTTTCCATCTGACCATAGAAATTCTGCAGAAAATCTATAGATGTATGGCCAGCTTTAGAGAATTATTATAATATGGTTCTCTGGAGAGTGGTTTGAGGCAGAAAAGGTTTGCTCCCCAGGTCAACATTTGTATGTTAATTTATTAGAGATTTTGTTCTCAATAGTTGACATCCCCTTGCTTCATTGCTCCCCCAACAGTGCAGTGGAAATAAAGAAAAACTTTTGTGTTGGGTAGCTGTAGTCAGGATTTTATGTGTTTGCATGTATATACATATACATATATATATAATTTTTTTTTTTGCTTGCTATAGATGATTTGTGTGCGAAATATAGAAAATAGTCACTTTGGTTCAGCATGAAGGACTATTTCAGTTCGTTCTCCCAATTATAATAAATAGGGTGAGGGGGGGAGGACATAATGTCCAAAAGGATTTGCTGGGGTTTTATATAATCTGTTGACACCCTGTATCAGAAGATCTTTTTCTAGACATACAGTTGTGTGAAAATGTTTGGCCCCCTTCCTGATTTTTCATTGTTTTGCATGTTTGTCACACTTTAATGTTTCAGATCATCAAACAAATGTAAATATTAGTCAAAGATAACACAAGTAAACACAACATGCAGTTTTTAGAGGAAGGTTTTTATTATTAAGGGAAAACAAAATCCAAACCCACATAGTCCTGTGTGAAAAAGTGTTTGCCCCCTAAACCTAATAACTGGTTGGGCCACCCTTAGCAGCAAGAACTGCAATCAAGCGTTTGCGATAACTTGCAATGAGTCTGTTACAGCGCTGTGCAGGAATTTTGGTCCACTCATCTTTGCAAAATTGTTGTAATTCAGCCACATTGGAAGGTTGTTAAGGTGATTAATCATCTCAATTGAATGGTTTTCCATAATTTTAGTGGGGGGAGATATATAATTATTGTATCTCAGTAATGTTTTTAAAACTTGTTGATATTTTTTTTCTTAATCTATACTGGCAGTTATAAATGATTTAAAGCCTGTGTCTTGAATCCTTGGCTTAATGTTGCGTTTCCTATTATAGGAGTCATAGAGCATATGAGCCAATGCGATTGGCTTCCTGTGCTAATTACAAGGCCCTCAGTTGTGCCTATCAAGGGAGGATCCCTGATGTTTCTCGATATAGCTTTGCACAACCTAGGAAGGCCTTGAAGAGGAATGTTTGTCCTCTCTGGTCCTAATTCCACCCATCTCTTGAAGGTGGGCTGTCTACACAATTCAAGCATTCCAGCCATGTGTACCACTACTTAATAGCATTAGGGAACCCAAAACCCACTCTATTTTTAGGCAAGGTTATCCCCATAGAATCCATGAATCCTCCTTGCAGGCATCTGAGATAAGGGGGTTGATTTACTAACCTTATAAACACACCGCGAACATATATACACCTCTGTAGTGTGTTCCCTCCCAGCATGATCTATGGGTGGAATCTAAACACCGTTGTAGTGTGTACACACCCAGCAGGTGTGTTGTGCAAAGCCAAGCATGAATTGCAAGGTGATGTTGTGTAAATTAGCTCTACATGTGCATGATTTTTCCATATATGGCATTAGTGGAAATATGCTTTGAGACTTTTTGTTTGATAAATACGTTTTGCTGTGTAAAAATCACACGCACCTGGTGCGTGCGTGTGTTTAGGTTAGTAAATCACCCCCAAGATCTGGGAATGTTGATGGTCAGGTTCTGAAAGAGATACAGTAACCGGAGGACAGTCATTTTATACATTTTTCCAACTTGTTTTCTTTATTCCAGTTTTTGATATTTTTATATAATTGTTAGCAGGGGTGGAGGTTGGATTGAACTTATGGTTATCAACCTATCTGACCATTTGGATAGTTTTATACATTTTCAAACTCATGTTTTATATTATATATATTATTAAAGGAGAACTATGAGGTGAGTGCTTTTCACTCACCTCATAGTTCTAGCCGACCTGTGACAATGAGACTGTCACAGGTCGGCTCAGTAGATCGGGAGGTGAGCGAACACATACCGGCGTTCGCTCACCTCTCGATCCTGTCACGGCTCTCTGCCGTGACAGGGGAGGGGCTGGATTCCCCCCTCCCCGCTCCGATCCGCCAGCGCTGACTGGCGGAAGGGACGGGGGCGGGTACAGCTGGCTCTGCCTCTAGATAGGCAGAGCCAGCTGTCAGTCACGCAGCTGGGCGGATCCCGGCACAATTGTCGGGATCCGCTTCAGCTGCGGCGGTATACTGCGGCGTCTCAGTATAGTTCGCAGTATACCGGGCCTAGGGTGACGGGAGGACGCTAGTTTGTGTCCTCCCGTTACCCTAAGGAGGACTATGGGGAAAAGCCTTAACCCCATAGTTCTCCTTTAATATAGTCTTTGCTTTACAAATAAAGATGTAGTATATGACATTTCCAGATCACTGTGGGTTATGGAAAGCAGAAGCTTTCCACCCTCACATTTGCTCTTTCTGAAACTTTGAACTGCGCTATCAAATAAGAGATAAATCACTCTTCTAATTTATTTAGGGATTTGTATTCTCTTGTATGTGTTAATATGAGCTCAGGCTATTGAGCTTGGTAAGCAGCAGACTTATTACACCTAAGTGAGCCGTACTTATAGGTGCTGGCTTTGAATATAATGGGTTCACTTCGGCCCAATCTGGTGACACCCAACACCCCCAGTAATGCACACAAGAATGGCAGTGCAAAAGGCACAGCCTGGCTTTATTTTATCAGCTAAAATTGTAAAGAGATGAATCCATACGGAATCACACTGCAATTTTACAGATACGTAACTTTAAAGGGTAATCAATAATGCTGACTAGCAAGCTGACTAAGCAGTAAACACAGTCCATGAGACCCTCACAACTCCAAGGTATGCACACCTAAATCCCCAGCCTTATACCAGCTGGAAATGAGTGGACCTGAATGTGGCAAAGTCTGGTCAGGTACAATGGCAGGTTGTCTTTGCCACTGTACTTTACACCAGCAAGTGAAATTAAAGTCTTATGATCCTAATAGGCAGTAGGCTAATCCCAGATGTCAGTTCAGCAACTTATTAAAACAGTATGGATCAACACTCCTATTATAACAAGCCTGTGGTGACACAATCTGAGTGTTTTGGATCATCCAGCAGCTTAGAAACTCCCCAGTCCACAAAGGTCATAAAAGCCCAGCAGGTAAATGTAGTGCTTGCCCACACTTGCAGTTAAAGATTAAATAAAAGCAGTGCTAACACAGCAGTTCTAGTATTTTAGCCTTAAACTCAGCACATATGTTACTGTCTGACAGTATAATCTCTTTTAGGGCTAATTTACAACAGGTGTGTTGAACTGTGTTGATCTGCATTGATCAATGCAAGCTCAATTCCAAGTATTCTCTAAAAACAATTGCTCTCTATGAGCCCCAATCACACCACACACATTGAGGAAACATGTAGTCATGCTGCACTTCTATGTAGTGCAGTGCACAAAAATGTAATGCATTCTGTGGATGGAGGAAGAGAGATGATGTCACATCCCCACTCCCTCCTCCAATCATAGAACACATTGAGGGGAATTTATCAAAACTGGAGCAGACAAACTTTGGAGCAGCTGTGCACAGCAACCAATCAGCTTCTATCTTTCATTTTCACATATTACTAAACAAACAGAAGAGAGCAGCAGGTTGGTTGCCTTGGGCAGCTGCTCCAGATTTTGCTGCTCCAGTTTTGATAAATTCCCCCCATTGTATTGTTTGAAAAAAAATACAAGGCATTTTGTCAATGGGCAAGTAGGGAAGAGGCAGGGATGTGACTGGAGCACTTTGCTGCTGGAGTTGCATTTCACATTCCCCGCAGTGCCATGAAGACTGCCGTTATGTGTAGGAGCCGGTATGCTGCAAGTTAAGTTTTTTTATATTTTGCAACAGTCCACTACACATGACATGGAGCTTTTTAGCGATAACTTACACACCCAGTGTAGTGTATAATTAATTTTTTCTTGTAGTTTGGCTCTTTTCCCTCAATTTACCTGCAGGCTGGCACATTTTAACTTGTTTAATTTTTCTGGAGCTGTGTCATAGAGCTGAATTGTGGTAGCCATTCAGGTTAGTCTGGAACCCATTAAGCTGCAGGCAAAAATTAGCCTGCATTTTCAGAAAGACAGTGGTGGTAGTATTGGTATTTATCAAAACTGCACTAATGATTGTGCTTGCTAATCTTTAGCATGTTCTTTTTTTATATTGCAGATCAGGGATAGATGTATATATACTCATGTTACATAATAACTGTTTAAAACAGGAAAATTGTATTTCATACTTACCGCAATTTTCCTTTCCTGACGGCTCCATGTCGGCATACGAGTGGGTACAGGCTCCGCCCCCCCCATCTGATAGGACTAATAGCTCATAAATTTGAGCCTCCCCCCAGCCAATGTGTTACATAACTAGCAACTCCGACTGGGCGGGAACTATGCCGACATGGAGCCGTCAGGAAAGGAAAATTGCGGTAAGTATGAAATACAATTTTCCTGTTTCCCTGACTGCTCCATGTCGGCATACGAGTGGGAAATAACTCGCAAATACACAAGGGCGGGAATGCTAGTAGTTTAATTGCATACAGAAGAAGAGGCCACAACCCTACGGCCAAACTCGACCGTCGTCAAGGCCGCCGGCTCAACACAGTAGTGCCGCATAAAGGTATGCACCGAGGACCATGTAGCCGCCTTGCAGACCATCTCCGGCGAGACACCGCTCATAGCTGCCCAGGAAGTTGAAATACTTCTGGTCGAATGCGCTGTCGCATGCCCTGGAACCGCCAACCCCATAGCACCGTATGCTAGGGTAATCACTTTCACCATCCAGGTGGAGATAGTCCTACTGGAGGCTCGCAAGCCCTTCCTGGGCCCAGCAGGAATTACGAACAGGTGATCTGAATTCCGAAAAGACATCGTAGCATCCAGGTAGGATCGTAAGGCGCTGCCAACATCCAGGCGAGCCAGCTGATCGGACCCGCTGGAGTCACAGAAGGGCAGAACAATCTCCTGATTGATGTGAAAGCAGGAAGCGACTTTCGGGACAAATCCCAGCATCGGCACCAGTACCACCGGATCCGCCAGGAAGGTGGTGAATGGTTCCTTGCAACCTAGTGCAGCAATTTCGGATACTCTCCTGGCCGAGGAGATAGCTACCAAAAAGACGGTTTTCAATGTCAGCCTCCAGAGAGACAAGTCCGTACAGAAGTCCGCAGAGGCCAGGAAGTCGAGGACCAAGGGAAGGTCCCATTTGGGGAACAATGGTTTTCTCGGAGGCTGGACTCTCAGAACTGCCTTAAAAAACTTCACCACCAGAGGGTCCGTAGCCCACCGGATGCCCGTGAAGGCAGCTATGGCAGAAACGTGACCCTTCAAAGTCCTAAGGCTCAGATGTAGATCGAGGCCCTTCTGCAGGAAATCCAAGACATGACACAGCTTTCTGCTAAAAAAACTGCTCACCTGTATAACAAGTGCTCCCTAGCGGGTATAGGTTATGCGATAGATGCGATAGATACACCAACTCACCAAAGGGCTGCTCACAATTGCGGCAGAAGAGAGAGAATAAGCACATAGTCACTATTTGACTGCAAAATTCGCAGAACCTAAGCTGTTTCTTTGGTCACAAAATACCCAAAGATTAAATCCCCCCTCCCCCCATGGGTGTGCGGGGATGATTTGTCAAATCCTGTGTAAAGCCCAAAAATTCAAAATTTAAAAGTTCAGTCCTACTGAAGTCTTGAAAACACATTCTGACCATTTAAGGATAATAGGCAAGGTATTGTTTAAAAAAAAAAAAAGCATAGGGAGCTAGGCCCTGCCATGGGGGACATGCACCAATGCAACAGGTCCTATTTTAATGTAACTTCTAAAGGGAAACACCAATCATTTGAATGACATGCCTGGGAGATACCTTTAAGCAGTATGTGGCATTACAGAACAGTACCATTTTTCCAGACAGTGACAGCAACACTGTATTCTTGCATCATGTATTTTGTACATTGTGGTGTGCAGCCTCTGCTTGCAGTGAATCAGCCACAGTAAAAGTAACAGCCATTAGAGTACCACATGCATGAGGAAACATATGACTCTGCAGCAGAATTCAGTGGGGGCAGCACCTCAATAAGACAACTTGGCAGAAAAAGGCTTGCATTCCTCCTGCTCCTCCTCCTCCCTCCTAATGCACCCTTTCCCTCTTCCTCAAGGGCACATAGCAGCCACTTTTTTTAGAGACAAGAATCCCTCAATCACCCCCATGACTAGTGTATTAATGGCAGCTGTGCTAAATACCCCTTTGCCTGAGTTTGTAGCCTGTGAAACACCAGTGTCATCTACTCAGCAGCCATTATTTTTCCCAGACTACCATATGTTACCTATCATCATTTTGCACAAAAGACAACCCCTGCCCTCCACCAGCATGTGGAATGCCATGAGGCAGCAGGAGGAATACAAGGAGGTCATTTGGTGTGCTAGTGGTGAGGAGGATTGGGGTGCTGGTGGTAAGGATGGTTGGGGTGCTTGCGGTGAGGTTAAGCAGAGTTGGGTTGCGGGCGGTGAGGATGAGGAGGGTTGTGATGCCGACATTGAGGGTTGAGGTTTTGTCCAATTGTATTGAACATCAAATAACGGGCATTGTCCGACTGGAGTTTTATTTCTCATCAGTCAAGCAATAGAAACAAGAAATTAAAATAGTTTTATTCAAATGTATCTATTTGCCCTTCCCCCTGCCAGTATAGTCTTCTTCAAATAATCCTTTGGGGATGAAACAAACGAGACAGTCTGGATCGTGACATCAGTTGGCAAAGACTGGAGCTTGTGGATGGTATATACAATTATTGTATGCATTTTATCATACATATTTACCATTTTTTAAATACTTTTAATTTGAATTTATAAAATAGTTTTTTTCCCTGTTAGGCTGACCCCTGCCCTAATGAAGCAAACAGACAAAAACAATGCAAATGTGGTACTACCTTCACAAAAAGGTAGTCCTAGGCCTCAATACAACCGTGTCCTAATGCAAAAATAAAAAACAGGTTCCTTGTACGATAAGGTCACTAGCTCAGACACTGGCCAGAGGAGATGGCTACAAGGAGTTCCACCAGAATGTCTCTACTGGTTTAAAAAGGGGCGGTTTCTGAAACAGAGAGAGAACCAGATTAGGTATTCCTAATCAAGGAGTGAGAATCCAATGGCCTTTAAAACAAGACAGAAATGACAGAAACATGATAGCGGTGAGTTCCAAATGCTGGTCCAGGCCAAATCATTTTCCTACCCTTCACCACTGATTTTTTTTTAATGTTTGTTTTGTTTTTTACATTATATACAGATAAGCTTTTTTAATAACTATAATTTTATGTTTTTTTCCCATCATACCAGCCCTGGTCAAGCAAACAAGGCTGTAGCTAAAATGTTTACAAGCGATCAAATCCATGGACTAATAGACATCATGGATGGGGAGGTTGTCAAATATGTGCTTGAAGTACTAGCATGTCCTGGTGCACGTCATGTCAGAAAGGGCATTTACCAAAGCAGGGGTTTTATGACTGAGAAGCTGAATTTTAATAACCTGGGGTGAGGGTGTGTGGTGTTTTGGGTCCACAGTGTTTTTACATTTTGTTTTCAAAGGATGCAGTGAGGTGCTACAACACAAAAAAAAATAGAACCTGAACAGGTGTGCTGAAACTCAATCAAAAAAACAAATGGAAAGGCAGGACCTTTTTTAATCAGAGAAAATCATCCAATATGTACTTGAGGCATGGAGTACAGGCAGGTGTTTAATGACAAGACTTAATAGACCACTGATGACGCGGCAGCGTAAGTGGCAAGCAGCGGGACAATTTTAAAAAGCAATTTTAGACACAAGTTTACTACAAAGACCCCAGGTAGTGGTTTTACTACAGGAATTAAAAAAACACAGATGTCACGGCAGTGTAAAACTGGCCAGCAGCATGACAAATTTAAATATCAAAGCTAGGCCCAATTTGCTAGAGACAAAGAGCACAGGCTGGGGCTTTACTACCAGAAGGAAGATACAGCAGAGGATATAGCAGTGTTAAATTGTGTTTTTGTAGTCACTGTAAAATCCTTTTCTCTGTGTTAATTAACGACTTGAACACCTGGGTGTTAAACCCCCTTCCTGGCCAGGCCATTTTTCAGTATTCAGCGCTGCAGTACTTTATCTGACATTTATTCAGTAATGCAACACTGTACGGAAATTAATTTTACACCATTTTTGGGAACAGAGATTTTTTAGTGGTATTTAAATCACAGCTGGGGTTTTTTTCTTTTACTATAACAAAAAAAAGTACTGAATATTTTGGGAAAAAAACCTGCTTCCCTATGAAATGTTATGAAACATTTATCACCCCAATTGTTTTGTAAAATATAAAAGACGGGGTCACATCGTGTTAATAGACACCAAACATGTAAAGACTTAAAATTGTGTGCGCTGGGCAAAATCGCAAAAAACTACCACAACTAAAATTGGCCATAGGCGACGCTTTAAAAGCTTTTACTGCTCATCAGTTTAGTGTTATCATGGATTGAGGGCCCCAGAATTATTGTTCTCACTCCGGCAATCGCGGTGTATGTAACGTGGGCGCAATCGTTGTTTCCGTATGTGGGGGCAAGGGACTCCATTTTTTGTGTTTTTTTTTAAATGTGATTTGATTTTTTATGCTTCTTTGATTTTTTTCAACTTTTTTTTTTACACTTAACTTTCTTGCCATCACATAGGGGAATAAAAATCCCCCTATGTGATAGCAAATGGGGCTTTGGTAAGATTTCAGATCCCACAGTGTCATGGGTGGTCATATAGATTAAAAATGTTTTACTCACTGGTGAATACGAAATCTGTTGATTGTGCTGAGAGCTATCCTCTGATCCACTCCATATTGGAGAAAAGACAGGACCCTGGTCACTGAATCAACACACGGAGAAACTGACGTGAGGCAAAAAAAAAAAATGCCTTCCATATATGATAATAAATTCTATGAGAAGTGGTCTTGCATGCCTTGAATCACAGACTCTGACCAACTCCTCTCCCAGCATCTGGCTCTCAACAGCCAGGCTGTTTAAACCAGTGACTATAAAGCTGTGTGGAAGACGTGTCTTAGTGACATAAGGTGGACGAAGATGCACACGCCATTGGAGGTCTGCGACTAGTCGAGTCATGTCTGTGTACCAAGCCCTGTGAAGGAAAACTGGAGCCACCAGAATGACTGGAATCCATTCTGCCTCGATCCGGCAAAGTAGATGAGACAAGAACTTTAAAGGCGGAAACACATAAATCAGACTATACTGATCCCATGGCATTACTAAGGCACCCATTGTGGCCGCCCACATGTCCCACGTACTGGTCATACACCGATCCACCTTGCAATTGAACCAATATACCAGGAGATTCACATTCGTCTTCCCCCAATGCAAAGAAGGTGAAAGGGACCAGTCTTCCTGATCCAAAGACCATCAGCTGAGGTAGTCTGCCCGCCAGTTGTCCACACCTGTAATGTATACTGCTGAGAGAGCTGGAACATGCTTTCTCACTCTATGAAAACTGTAGGAGACCTCTAATGCAGCAGCCACGCTTTTGGTGCCTTCGTAATGGTTCACATATGCTAAAGCCAAGGCATTGTTTGACTAAATCCTGATTGGGCAATTCTCCAAACGATTGGTCGAGTGCAGAAAAAATGGCATCAAGTGACCCTGAGATGATAGATGACCCAGTACTCCTCCCCCCAATGCCATTGGGGAGAGAGGCCACCAAATTAGCGAGGCCCTTGGGACCCAATTTACTTGGTTTTGCCTGTCCAGGAACAAGGGAGATTTGTACCATTTGGAGAGAATTTCCCTTTGAAGGATCCAAGTGTGATGTTGTGCAAAGCGTACCACCTCAAAAGGAGGCTACTATCAGACCCAGAACTTACATACAGGTGCGAAGCACCACTTATCTGCAAAAATGCAGAAGACAGATATGTGAAAGGAGCGTCAGACGTTTCTACAGTGGAAGAAACACCCTGGCAAGAGTGGTGTGTAGAACTAAAACACGGTTACTCCAAACGTAAGGAGGAATCGGGGATGATTTCTAATGGAATGGAATTCCTTAAGAGTGCTCTCGGTTATGGACAGATTGGACTTCAACTCTGAATATGACACTGTCTGCTGGAGTAGGCCAACCAGATAACCCGTGATGGAAATCCTGTTAAGTCATAACAGGCCAACACCTTGGTGAACCTAGGGGGACAATGGGAACCCGAATAGGAGTGCCACAAATTGATAGTGTTCCTTCCCCACCACAAACTGAGGAAACCTCAGTTTGTGGAAAAAGGTTTACAGCCCCGCCCCATGACATCATTATGGTATCAGAGCACACCAGACGGGAAAATGCCAATTACAATACATAGTAAAAATACAGCATAAACAAGGAAGGAACAAGGAAAAGATTACAAAATCGATAAGATACCTGATATATGCAACCAGATCATGTTGTTATGTGGGCGGCGCGATAAGAAAATGCCCGCAAACAGATCAGAGGGACAAGACGCTACGGCTTCACTACGAGTAAGCTATCAGCGTCAGCGGTTTCCATGGAAACCCTGAGGCGTCGTGCGTGGGGATCAAGTCCCCGCCCAAGGATCATGATGTGCAGTAAGGAGCTAAGCCAGAGCCACGCAAATCACGGGACTCGCAAAGTGCAAGCAAGGAGGGAGGAGCCATTACAAGCTAATTTCACACCGAGCGGTCCACACACCAAGATCGTAAGGAAATCCGGTCAAGAGGGGGGGTAAACCAAGACCATAAAATCAGTAATGAAAAATAAGAACAAGGAAAAGGATCGGAAAAGAGTATTAAATAATAACTACTGGCTCCTCCCTCCCTATGGTAAGTCTTACTCACCGAAACGTTGGATTATGCGATGCATGACGTTTAGTCCAAATAAATGGACTTTTTACAATTTTTATTTACGGAGTGCTGGTGATTTCTATTGTTCATTTTCAGTAAGCACCATACATCCCACAATACAAAACATGAAGGCAGATATTGCCCAGTAGGGGGAGAGATTATCTCTGAATAACATCCTCTTGCATACTTGAAATCAGAACCTCCGGGGTGGTACCAAGTGACGTCTGGCAAAGAGTGGGGTACCGCCTGCCTGTGGAGGGACACTGAATGGTCAAGACCAGCCAGTCATATGTGCCCCTCCAAGAAGTTCTCACAGGCTGCTCTGTGTGTTGGTGCAGCGCTGTCATAGCCAACCTTGCTGTGGTGTGGAGTTCAATGGTAGGTCTGGGGGGTGGACTACAAGGATCTATATATATCCAGTTTACCAGCTAGCCTGCTGTTGTTGAAGAAAAAAAAAAATCAGGACATTTTTAATGAGGGATAATAGTCCTAACTGGTGAATGCCTAAATTTTATATATTGGGATAGAAGGGAGTGGCAAATGTAAGTGATGCAAGGTGGTTTAGGTTAGG
Organism: Nanorana parkeri; assembly: GCF_000935625.1. Taxonomy (NCBI): domain Eukaryota; kingdom Metazoa; phylum Chordata; class Amphibia; order Anura; family Dicroglossidae; genus Nanorana; species Nanorana parkeri. The sequence continues at coordinate 1,218,682 of NW_017306659.1, forward strand.
ACTACCCTTCATTTCAGTTTTAAGGGGTCTGACCTCAGGAAACAAGTGTTCCCAGCAGTGTCCCAAGCCACTTAGTAGGTTGAAGAGATCCAGCAGAACCACCTCCACACTGGCAACAGCCAATGAAATAGCTTTTCCTGCACTGAGCCAGCCTCCCTGCATTTGGAGTACAGTGGTTGGATGTGGTGTTGTGCCCTCTGCAGGAAAGCTCATCCCCAGTGTCAATTGTCTTTGCCCATGCAACTTGCCCAGCATACTGAGGAAGAAACAGCAAACTTTGAAGAGAGCTGCAGGTACACTTAGCAGCTATTGCAATCCTCTATGCCATTCACAATGCCATATTGCTAATAAAGCCCCCCCCCACCCCCCATTAACCACCTCACTTTCATAACTCCATCTCCAGCACTTCTGTGTGCCCTGAATGGGCCCAGGTGCATGGGGGATTTGTTCTGGAAGTGGTATTGTCAGGGGTATGGGGAATTTTAGGTGGAAAGGGGAATTTTTGCTTGGGAGACACTCCATGCTTTACCCACTCTTGACCCCAGCACGATGTGCATTATGCATTTTTTTTTTCTTCTTTTAAACGATTCCAAAAATAAAGAGGGAAAAGACCCTAAATAACAGGAAAAAAGCAAAGGCGTTGACAATTGTAGAACTATAAAATCGGTTGTTGCGTTCAGGTGTGTGTCCAAAAAAGGATTTTTGGGTGTACAGATCTGTGCACCCAGATAGGGCACATAAAATATACTTCTGCACTGCAATTTTAAAAAACTCAAGCATAGTCTGAGTAGATGTAGAGACAACCCCTGAAATCTCACATATTCTTTAACATACAGATATAAAAAGGTCCTGGTTTGGGCACTTTGTGTTTAGAGGTGACAACACTATGCCCGTTTCCCACAATCTCCTGCCTGCCAAGCTTTTTAAAGCCAGCAACCATGAAGCCAGGGAGGGGCAGGCTTTGGGACATAAGATGTGAACAGTTTGGGAGCGAGCATGGAGGGTCTGCCAGGTGTCTGAGTATGTCCGAGTACTACGTCCTTCTGGCCAATTTGGTTCAATGAGGATTGCTAGGATGCCCGCTATGTTAATCTTGCAAAGCAGTTGAGAGAAAAGCTTCAGAGGGGGAAAAGGTGTAGATCAAGCTGACCTTATCCCAAAAAGTAACCAGACCATCCACTGTGAAGGTCCGAGGATCCCTGGTCTGACTGACAAACCTGCCCAACTTTGCTGTTGAACCTGGATGCCAGAAGGCCCGCATGAGTGTCCCCCACTTGAGACATAGAGCATTAAACACCTATGGGTGTAAGGACCTTTAAGGTATCCTTGGATCCAGACATTGTGTACTGTCCCCCTGCCAATTTTCAATGCCTTGGATGTACACGGCGGTAAGCGCTAGAATGTGAAGTTCTGCCAAAGACAGTATGAGATCTGCTTCTCTTTGAACTGCACAACTCCTGATGGTTGATATAAGCCATGTGCTGTGGCATTGTCGACTAGATCCTGGTCAGGTGATCCTGCAGTTAAGAGGTGCAATGTTGAAGGGACAACTACATAGTCCTGAGTTCCTCCGACGACCACGTCGCCTGTACTGAGGAGGGTATCCAGGACACAACAGACTGGCATCCAGCGTGAGAACTGTCCAAGACAGAGAAAGGATTTCCCCGATTCGCAAGCTGGATTGGAAATCCACCAGGCCAACATCTGGCCTTGCTGATAAGATTGATAACATTGAGCGATCCAGAAACTGAGTCTGTTTGTCCTACACAGCAAGAATGTTCAGCTAGAACGTTCTGGAGTAAAACTGGGCGTACGGTACTAGGTCCAGATAGTCCAATCGATGAGTCGGATCCAGAGCCAATTTCTGGAAATTGAGGGTCCAACCAAATCTCTGCAAAGTCATCAAAAGGCAGGTAGAGTTGATCTTCCTGTTAAAACAAAAAAAAAAAAAAAGGAAGAAGAAGACCATGACTGACCTGGCTGATTCCATACAGAATTTTTTAACTCACAGGAATCTATTGAGGATCTTTAGATCCAGGATTGGGTGAAAGTCTACTTTCACCTTGGGAACAGGGAACTGGAATAATTCCTTGTATGGGACAGGGCTAATGGAACTCATCCCAAGAGCTGAAAAATTTCTTGAGGAACCATTGCTCAATAGGGTATTGATGAGAAAAGTGCTTGGGTGGGATGAAAACTTTTTTAGGGTGAGGCCAGTTACCGCACAAAACAGGCTCTAGGAGTAAAAGGTTTTTGCAGGCTTTGGCATATTTAGGAAACCTAAGCTGGTGACTTTAGGACATGTAGATGCATGCTGCTTTAAGACCAGGCAAGTGTGTACCATGTTAATAAAGATACAAATGGTATCCCTTAGACATGTGCTATTCGTTTCGTTCCGAATCGAAATTCGGATGTATACGAATTACAGCTAAAACTAATGCAAACTTATCCGAATTTACGATTTCCCGAAATTCGTTAGCGGTAGTATGGGCGAAATTTCGTTTATTAGACGAAATTTCTTTGCAGCAAAATGACAGGCCAATTTTTTGCAATCACGATGCACGACGCCGCCGAAATAAAAGAAAGTCCCGCCGCACGACGACTGTCCGAAACTGACGAAATGGCGAGGGCACGTGGCCTGGTAAGGTGCAGGGAGGGGGTGGGCCCGCTCGATCGCCTTCCTCGATTTCTCGCCCAGCCTGGCCAGTGCTCGGATCAAGGGTCTTGTAGGAATGTTGGGGGGGGACCCCACGTTTCTCCCCCACCCCCCATTTTCTGCTGTTGTTTTTCCCTCAAGTCACTTTGCTGTCATGAATGAACGAAACCGAAACGAAATTTCGACCGGACTACCGCTAACGAATTTCGTACGAATCACGAAACTAATACAATTTCGGACCCGAATCCGAAAAACAAAATAATGCAAGATCCAAATCAAAACGAAACTAAACAAATTTTTTGCTGGTGCACATGTCTAGTATCAATATGATTGAGAAAGAAATCATTAGATTGAGTCTTATGCTGGTCCAAATCTTCAGAAGTAGAGAATGCATCACCCCGTCCTCATCAAGGAGTGAAGCAGCAGACAAACTTTTGAGAGGCTGGGGGGGCCCACTTGTGGTATCTATGCTCAGAGTGTGCCCATAAATTCACATACGGTAGCCGAAAATTACCCTCTGGATAAACAGGTGGAGGGGGGACACCAGAATGGGCAATGGAGGTCTCAGATGATGGAAATTACTCTGGAGGAAAGTGGTCGGGACTGTTAGGGCCAAGGCCTTTTCGTGATAGATTACTGAACCCCCAAAGCTGTTAGAGCGTGAGCTGGCACAGCCGGCAAACCAAATTCTCTTGTGCCTGCGACCTGCCGTAAGTGGTACTGTAAATGTCCCTTACAGTAAGTCATTACCAACCACTGCAAAGCAGGAAGAATTAAGCCTTTAGTGTCACACAGTGTAAACAGCTGGAGCCCAGGAGATGTTCAAGGATCACTTTGCTGTGAGCAATGAGGCAGAAGCAGCTGAAGTTAAATGGCATGCACATATGCAGTGAGCCTAGTAATCATGAGGCTTTCACAGGCGCAGTAATGCCAAAGGCCAACATCCAAGGAAACAAGGGAAGACAAAAAAAGGGGGACCAAATTAAAGAAAAAAAAATGCGACTGAACTCGGGTTTCAACGCTCCATGGCCTGTGACAAAACATTTAAATGTGGCAGTCTGTGCTCCACAACTAACCCAGCAGGGGGCCAGAGCAACTGCACCGTGGGCCCAGTAAAGGGCAAAAGGCCCAGAAATTCTGTGTCCTGTACTGTATGAACAGAAGGATTTTTGTACTTACCCTAAAATCTTTTTATTGAAGTCCATTGAGGGACACTGGAGATCTGAAACAGGTCATAATGCTGCCTACTGAAGGTTTGGACTACAGCAAATAAAAAAAACCATTGAAGGCCAGCCCCTGTATAGTCCAGCCTCTAACCATCATGCCTCAGTTTTGTGGGCAAGTAGTGCATATGGCCAATAAACACTGGGGTTGGACCTGTGCCCCTTAGTGGACTGTAAGAAAAGATTTTTTCACTTTTTCACCTTAAAATCTTTTTCTTGATGATCCATTTAGGGACCAGGAGTTCTGAACCAATCTGGACGTCAAAAAGCATTAGAACGGAGGGGAGGGTAACAGCCACTGATGGATCTAAAACAGAACCAGAAGCAGTCTGCAACAATTCGAAGTATTGAGGCCCCAATCGGAATCAGAAGTTCACTACAGGACAGGGGGAAGTGCTAACGACGCACAGGAGGCCGCAGAGAATCAACCAGACCAGGACAAAAAGAAAAAGAAAATCGCTGCCAAGGGGAATGACTACCTTGTTTTGCTTGACTACCTTGAACGACATGGAATCCGCAGAAGCTGTGAGCCAAGACAACCACCAACATGTGGAGTAATACAACTACATGAATTAGTAGAAGAGACCAAAGGGAACACTTGGGAGGTTAACCAGCCTCAAAACAGATCCCCAAGGGAAATTAGACAACATGTCCACAAGTAGGCCCAGCTGGACTAAGGGTGACAAAAGGCCCAAGCCCTAAACTTTCCACCCAAGGCATTAGGGAAGAAGGGCTCCAAGAAGGAGTATGGTTCCAATCCTGTAAAAGATAACCAAGATTGAGAACTATCTAGCATAATATTCCAAAGGGGATGGGCAAGGTCCGAAGTTCCACTGGAGTTAGACACAACTCCAGTTGAACCACTCTAAAGCGTCTCTCCAGTAGACATGTGTATTCAGATGAACCTGCAAATCAACGAAATTCAGTTGATTCGGCGGTTTGTCCAAATCCGAAATAACAAATGTTTTATATGCACGAATATACTAAAACGATATTAGGGCATATACAAATTATTTCTCAGAACATGCGGCGGCCACAGGTGCGTTTTGAGCATCCCGACCACCATCTTGGAGGCGGGCTACATAACCTCACGTTATGGGTGACGTTATTTGCAGAACGAGCGGTGGCCAGATCGGCCGCCAGCGTGTTCGGCTCATGCGCACCGCCATTTTGGAGTATATCTTGGTATATACCAAGATGGCGGAGCCCACATATTCGGGTGCCACCACCTTGGTGTATACCAATATATATACTGCAGAATGGTGCCAATTTGAAGGCCACATGAATATTGCAGAGTCAATAGCTACAGACCTCCAGACAGTTTGCGACTTCTGCGCACTGTGCGCTTCAGCATGTGCTGACCCCGCTCTGTCATTTTACGTGGCCTACCACTTCGTGGCTGAGTTGTTGTTCCCAGTTGTTTCCACTTTGTTATAATACCACTAACAGTTGACCGTGGAATATTTAGTAGCAAGGAAATGTCACGGATGGACTTATTGCACAGGTGACAACCTATTACGGTACCACGCTTGAATTCACTGAGCTCCTGAGAGCGACCCATTCTTTCACAAATGTTTGTAGAAGCAGTCTGCATGCCTAGGTGCTTGATTTTATACACCTGGAGGTGATTGGAACACCTGAATCCAATGATTTGGAGGGGTATCCCAATACCTTTGGCAATATAGTGTGTGTGTATATATAGATAACATATAATATAAAGACCTATAAAAGCAGGTTGAGCCTCCAAATGCAAATAATATGTACTGCATCAATAAGCCTTGAAATAAACCCTTGTATATCGGAGTCAACTGGAGGAGACTATGGTGACCCAAAAACAGCCTCTCCCAGTTGTTGGGACTCAAACAGAAAAAACAGGGACTGTATAACCCGTTTGATTCACAGTCACAGGATGGTCAAAGTTGGACTGTACAAGGGATGGTGCGTGCTTAGAACTCTTATGAATGATCTAGTAGTTTGGCATAAACAGCTACAAGGTCCAAGTGGACACAGAAGGCCCTGGTCCTGTTAGATGGCGAAATAGGCTCCTCAGATGCAGAGCCAAAAGAATAAGGGTCCCTGGCTGCAGATGCTGGTTCCAACTGGGGATACCAGGTACACACCATAAGAACCATTAGGGGAAGTATGGGCAGAGGTCACTCATAGCAGAGGGACTATCTTCTGTGATGTTTCACAGCAGGGATGTCAGCAACTAGCCCCAATGCGAGGCAGCAAACCTGGGCAAGCTGTGCTGATGATGGTTTCATACAGCCGGAGGTGACTGTAGGCAGGAAGTGGAACAAAACTGGAGACAAAAAATCCACTTGGTGCTACAGGAGCAAAAACAGCAGTGGAATGGTGCTAGCTCTAGACTGAAATGGCAGTAAAAAAGCATGGAGCATGTGTGTAGCACAACATCTAGTGGATGACATCAGAGCTCAATTCTTCCGCCCTTACCCCTACCGCAAAGATGGTAAAGGCAGGAAATCAGAAAAATGGTGCCATACAATACCAATTGTTGATAGCTCCCAGTGTTTTAGTCCAACCGACCCTACTAAGTAAGCCTTCAAAGACTGGGTCACACAAGAAGCTGTACCACGGCGCAGGACCTGGAAAGAGCTCTGTGGCCAACACAGTACCTTAAGGTATGGAAAGTACATAGTGCAGAGCCCAGTGCCCAAAGCACACATTCCAGGCTAGCCTTGCCACTCCCAGAGTGAGTCTTCAGAGACAGGGGTCATACCAGAGGCTGTGCCATGGTTCTGGACCAGGAAAGCACTTCATGCCTAACCAGGACACTCCGGTCTGGATAGTACCAAAATGCAGAGACCAAATCCCAAAGGACACATTTTATGTTAGCCCTGCATTTTTGCAGTCCGGCAGGGTCCGGGTACAGCTTCCAATGCTGATGCTTCGGATATCCCAATCTGGATAGCTGCAATCTCCTAGAACACTAGCAAAAAAAAAAACATGCCATGAAGGTTAGAGGCAGGATTTACAGGTTCTGGACTTCCAACAGGTTTTTCTGTTTGCCAGTATCCAAACCTCGTGCAGGTGGCAGTATAAACCTATTTGAAAATTAATTTGTCCCTCAATGGACGATAAACAAATAAATGTTCTGCTAGACACAGCTCCTAAGTCTTGTTATAGACTGACAACACATTGTTTTTGAGTACTGACTGTTGACAGCCTTGCCCAGTTTTCGGAAATGCTTGAAACTAACTACTGTCTCATGTTCACAACATAAAGGCTAACCATTCTGTAGTGCCACGATAAGGTCTGGGAGGGCTAATTACTTTCCTTGAGATAACACCGGAAGTGAGCAGCGGACAAAGGACGGCTCTAAATTCCTGACATGGTCAACAGGTGCACTTATCAAGCAGATATATATCAGAACACTTTCAATGGTATATTTAACAGACCAAATAAGTTAAGGTTGAGAGGGACTTAGGGTTTACATATACTTTAAGATTGTTAGTCCATTGGTAAGCTGAATATTCTCACCTACTAACGGAGCCAGGAAACAAAAAAATACAAATTTTGTTTGTTTTGAACATTCTTTAATTTTGGTCTGTAAATTACAGCTGTGGTTTGATTATATTCAATAATGGTTTGATTATTTTTAATGCAGCCAATGTTTTAAAAATATATCTAATGTAATACAGGTTTCTGCAGATTGTTTTCCTGTACTTGTCCACAATTGATAGCTGAAAGCAAAGTTCTAGCAAAAGATCACGTGTTTAACTTGACAAATCCACATACCATCACAAATCATTAAAGTTTAAAAATGTATTTATCTGATATACTCAGGAACAGGCTGTTGCAGAACGAAGATCCCAGTCAGTGTAAAACTGTCACTTAAGTGAAGTCTTACAAACAATGCAAGTTATTTTACTTCTTTCTCTTGACAGTATAAATGTAACGTTTTTGAGAAAGTGTTTCTGACCTATGATTAGTTTTTAACCAAAACCGATCTTGTACCTGTATAACCCTTTTTTATATTTTGCTGGGGACAAAAGCATTTCATTTGTCAATATTTTCTTGCAAAAATATGTTATTCTCCTTGTAACTTGTGGATAAAAGGGCTTAAAGAAAAAATAGTGTTTTTTTTTTTTTAGAACAGTGTTAAAATTTGTACAATTACTGAAGATAAAAAGTGCATATTTGCATTCAATAGTTGTCCCATGCACAACACTACAATAACATGTTTTGGTAAAAAGCATATTAAAGTTATTTACAATTGAAAAAAAAAAAAGAATGGTTAAAAAAAGAAAAGAAAATCCAGCAGAAAAATAATAAGCAAGGGGAAAAAGAGCCTAATTAGCACACATTAGGGAAAACATGGATTCGCTGGCAATGGTGGCTTGGGAGCTGCAGTGGGGGACAAGAATTAGGGTGAAGGAACGATAAAGTTTTTAGGGCACATATCCTACACCCAAAGTTCAAAGGTTGATCATTTCCAAAGTAGATGTTAAATATAGGACATATGTGGGAAGGGTTTACTTAGTGACATTAAACCCTCATATTTTTTAACATAAACCAATACTGTAATCCATGGTTGTTTCCCTTCTCTTTGTTGCTCTTCCTTTTAAATCCTCATGTCTTCTCATGCTCTGCAGAACTTCCCTTTGCAGCTCAGGGCCTCTTCCTGTAGTGCTGGCTCAGGTTACAAGCCTATAGAAACTAATACACAGACACCATATATCCATTCCTGAGACAAGGCAGTCTGCTGCAAAACAGAAGTTCTGCAGAGCATGAGAACAGACACAGATTTAAAAAGGAAGAGCAGCAAAGAGAAGGGAAACAACCATTGATTACAGTAAGGCACACATTATACTATTGTTTTATGTTAAAAAATCTGAGGGTTTAATGTCACTTTAATGCTCTCTGCAGGTTTGGGTTTTTAAATATATTTGCCAAAAGTATGCAATCAGACTTTCGATGATGTCAAGCTTCAGCTATCCTCTTTAAACATGTATGCAATTAATGCAGCGTTTCCAACATTAGCAGTAAGTGGTATGGTGCTTTAGCATAAACTGGCATCCTGACAGGGTGGGGAGTACCTAAGAATGCCCTCTCCCATTTAAAACTGTTGTTGAAGCTGGGCATTGAAATGTAAAAAAAGTTTATGCTCCTGAGAATGGGCTACACAGGCAGCTAGGGTGAACTGACAAAGTACACTAGTTACCATTTAGAGAGATTTTATTTTACAAGACTGGTTGTGGTCACAGGTGGTTTTATGGTTAGAAAAAAAAAAATGCAAACGAAAAAATGACAGCATTTGATAAAGTGCATCACCATTTTTTTTCCCAGGGATTTTTCATGACCGAAGATTTTGCACTTGCTTACATTAATCAAGCTATCATGTGTTTTTGATTGAGGTGAACAAGTGCAAATTTCCCTTGCGCATGAATGGGTGTGCAAAACAAACAACAGGCTCACTATATTTACGATTATTCACTTTGCCAAGTAAACTCCTTTAGTGAAGTAATACTATTGACAGGATGTGGTTCTGCATGATCAGATATTCCTTGCTTAGACAAGTGTCCCTTGCGTATAGCAGCCTGTAGTTACTCTTTATGAAAATGCAAGCTAAAGATCCTTGTGATGCTGCATTACTGGCCAGTATGGAGCATCTGCCTGGAATAATAATAATAACAAAAAAAAGAAAAGAGCCACATACTGTATATACAGACTCTGAAGCATAGCAAGCTAATTATGTTGACCTCATGTGGCTAAACCCCATCTACTCATAAAATGTGTAGAACCAATTTTATACAAGTGCCACTTTGGAAAAGCTTGCATAATTATAATATATCTCTATCTATCACATATGAACACACACATTTGTATTTCTGTAAATAATGTTACAGTTTACTTCTGCTCTCCATTGTTAAATGAAAAACAAAATTCACAAACCAAAACTAGTTAGAATATATATTTTTTTTAATTTTTATAAATAACTTATCTGTTACAAAGACTGTTTACCCAGCTAAATCACAAAACCATAAACTCAAGATATCCAAATTAGGTTTTATTAATAAAACAATGAAAAACGGATTTGTCAATCTTCACAGAAAACTGCAGATGAAGCTGAAAAATGGTCTTTTTAACAAAAAGTATTGCTTGTAAGTGCTTTGGTTCTGCTGTTTAGCCCCATTACAGTGCTGGAAGGCCTAAATTCATCACAAGCCTTTTCAACAGTTACATTACCTAAAATGAATTCTGCAACACAATGAAGAGCCTTAAGGAGTAAGGCATATCACATTATCGCTCAATGGTACAAAACCTCAAAATAACAATTTAAGATGTTCAGCCATTTACAGTGGATGACTTTGGATGACATTTTCTATTAAAAGAGTAGGCCACTGAAAATTGCTCAATTGTTTTCTATTAACATTTAAATAAAAAGCAGCAAATATGTACAGGTTTTGAGATGCCAAGCAGTGAGTTTTTATCAAATTAGGAGTGAAAAACTGAGATGTGTGTTCTTCCTCAAGCTTCAGGGGTTTTAAAGTCTGTATTAAATAAAGCTGTTCAATAAATTACAGCTTCAAAGCCCACAATTATTCTCAAAATGTCTTCAAATAATAAATGACCATTTTGTTGGGGAAGGCTGAAATTGAATTGTGAATGTCTATTTTCTAAGTGGCAGCAGTCTTCTAAAAAGAGGAATGCCACAGATTCCAGGCAATTAGTACAAAAAAAGAAAGACACTGATCTTTGTGCGTCCAACGCAACTTTTGAACAAAGCAGGCAGAGTCTCAAATGCTCTTTTCAACAAAATAGTTAATACTGAAAATACAGTACTATTTAAAAAAAAAAAAAAATCTATTGGAGTTCTGTAGAGACTGCCTGCAACGGACTGGTCAAGAAATTTTTAAGTAGTCAAGAATTGCATTTTTGTCAATGATTTGTGATCAATTTAATCATTAAGGGTTGCCATTATTGCACAATATAGTCTGAAGATACTATAGCATAAAATATTTAGATGTGTGGTCTAAAAACATGAAAAACAAAAAATTATTTTGGCTGCCGAGAGTCAACCACTGTAAAATTCAATGTGTACAGAAAATGACTGGTATACCATTACAAAGATATTAGGTCTTCTTAAATCTTTTTTTCACAGGTCTTCACAGGACATCAGCATATACAGAAATTGTCATGGGGGAGAGAGAATAGGAAATTCTGCACAATGCTTTTCTCCCTACTACTCATGTTTAAGGCACTTTTTTTTTCTTAGAAAAGCTTTAAAAAGGACGTTAACTGTGCCAAAAGATTTAATAGAATAAAAGAAAAAGCTAACAAATACCCTATTACACTATACATACAGAAGTATAGGAAAATAATAAAGGTGGGCAAAAGAGGGGGGAAATATCACTTAAGCAAGCTTCTGAGCTATGTACAATGGGGAGGGGGAGCTGTGGGTAATTTCACTGTATCGTACAGATAATGCATGCAGTCTTTCCTTGTTAAAAATTGATTGTACTGTTGCTGGTTTCACAAGTGAAGGGAGGATCCCGAGGAACCTAATCCACTGAACTTTTGAAGTCCTTCCTCTGTTCAGGTGGTAGGCAGAGGCCTCTACATTTCCTCCATTTTTAGTGTTTTCATTTGCCCCTCGATGTTGCCTTGCTTCATGGAGACATAGAAAGCTGAGCCACTTCTGCTTTGGATCTCTATTGCATCTCCAAACCACTCCAGTAACATTAAGTAGTAAGGACTCAGAATGCTGGGCACAGTGAGTATTCTTCTGAAAGGGTCAATAGTAATACTGTACATGGTACAGGTGGCAGCTGGCAACCAAGTTCAATAGTCCTACACTGATCAGAGGATTTAAGAGGAAAAAAAAATCCAGCGGCGCACAAAACACTGAGGTATTATAATTCAAAAATTATGCTTTTCTTCTTGAATTTCCAATGAAAATAGACCTACTGGCTCAGTAATGCCTTGGCATATCGCACTGTTCACAACGGTTTAAGGCAGGATGGTTTAGAAAAGTACATGCAGTGCAATTCCAATGAGCTCCCTCATCTTCTTCTGTGTCTGGAACATTCTTTGGTGTTTTGACAGTGGACCTTTGATCTACAAGGGGATAAAATATTGAGAGTTAATAGCAATTTACTGTTATGTCAACTGTGTGAACAACATACTAAACCAGGAAGGAGGTGGGTGGGAAAAAAGGAATAAACATACCTACATATAAAGTTTTCAAAGAAGGTTGAGAATGAACAGATATAATTTATTATGCATATTTACACTGGGCCAAGTAGGTATATGTTACAGCTGAGGGATCCGGGAGGATCCTGTAAAGCACAGTAGTAGCCAATGCTCCAAGTGATGTTAAAGGAGAACTAATGAGGTGAGTGCTTTTCACTCACCTCATAGTTCTAGCCGACCTGTGACAATGAGACTGTCACAGGTCGGCTCAGTAGATCGGGAAAACATACCGGGTTCGCTCGCCTCTCGATCCAGTCACGGCTCTCTACCGTAACAGGGGGAGGGGCTGGATTCCCCTCTCCCCGCTCCGATCTGCCAGCGCTGACTGGCAGAACGGACGGGGGAGGGTACAGCTGGCTCTGCCTCTAGATAGGCAGAGCCAGCTGTCACTCACGCAGCTGGGCGGATCCCATCATCTAAGTTGGGATCCGCTCCGGCGTCTCAGTATACCGCGAGCTGTAGCTCGCGGTATACTGAGCTTAGGGTAACGGGAGGACGCTAGTTTGTGTCGTCCCGTTACCCTAAGGAGAACTATGGGGAAAAACACTGACCCCATAGTTCTCCTTTAAATGGAATTAAAGATTGCAACTAATTAACCATGCCTCGACCATTGAGGTTTCTGCCTTGTGTATCAAACAAAATCTAAATATGTGATATGAATCATGCAAATCATAAATTCAAACATTTTATAACTTATGAATACTTTGTAATATTATTCTACAATAAAATCTTGTTACAAAAAAAAAATAGCCATTTAATAGTAAAAGCTTTCCACTGTACTTATTAAAAGTGAAGTTGTGCTTGAACATTTCCACTGCAGTAAAAACCACAAGCGGGAGAGAATAACTAAACTGCTAGAGCCATGCCAAAACAGCAGAGGACAAATAATGCCTGAATAGAGAAATATTTTCAGTAGCCATGCTCCTAGACATATTCTAACACATACCAAACTATTGTAATAAATAAAATATAGATAAAAATGCTAGTGTTTTGGTATATAGCGAATGGTAACATATTTCATATTTAGTTGCAATCAAGATTCTCCCAAATCCTACACTGCAAATACAGTATCAAAACTAGACTTTTCATAAGTCATTCACAAGAAGAATTATAAAGAGTCTTGAAAAAATGCTACAAGACCTCGAGTGCCCTAGGAATAGGGAATACTTTAGATCAGCGATGGCCAACCTATGGCACGCATGCCACAGAGGGCAGCCAAAGGCCCCCCTGATGGCACGTGAACTTAGGTGCCGGTTCTCACACACTCCAGGTTCTCACCTCGCCTGTGTGTGTCCGAGGTTCTGCTACAAGGCAGGGACCCAGACAGGTGGTCTGGTTCCTGTCGACGGGAGAACCCTGGGAGCTTTGGACAAGTACCCCTAGATACGTACCATCTGGGATGGAGAGATCTACTGCTTCAAGTCCCCCAACATGCTTAAAAGAGCTCTGCAAGACCGGTACCCGTCCCCCACTGCCAAGTGGTACCTGGCCAAGATCACCATCCTGTCCTTCACCCTGGTCAGCAACCGGTTAAAGATCCAGAGGCAGCAGGACTGCAACCTGTCCGAGGCACAGTCCTAGAGGTAAGCCGGACAGCAGCCACCCCCTGCTACTGTACTCCGACCTGCCATTGTGACCGCTGTTGCTGCAACATGGCTGCAGAGAAAACTTTTTCTGCACTTTTTTTGTTCCTGGCAGAGACAACTATGTACTGACAGAGAATGGAAGGCAGCTTGAAGCATGGCAGGGAGCAGGCTCGCTGTGTTTTGAAACCTGATTCTCGGCTCCATGAGCTCGGGTTTCATTCAGATAAGGAGATGGACTTGTGCGCCGGGGCGCTCTGATTCTTGTTGGGAGGGTTGTTGGATTTAATCAGTTAGCTCGAGGTGTATTAGCCATCAGAAATTTTGAGGCCCCTTACACGCCCCCCCTGCACCACCCCCGCACGGGAGTCGGCTTACCGGCCAATCAGGAAGCCGGGCAGCATGTAATGACACGCTGCCATGGTTCCTGAATGGTCGGGAAGCTGGCCAATCAGGAAGCCGGGTAATGACGAAGCGCCCGGCTTTCTGATTGGCTGGGAAGCTGGCTTCATGCTCCCTCGTCACCTTCCACGGCGCCCGGCTTCCATGATTGGCCAGTAAGCCAATAAGTAGTGATGAGAAGCATGGAGACGGTTTCTTTGCTAATCGGGGTGGCGAGTCATTACATGCGAGTCATTATCGGTACTCGTATCATTTTTTGTTTTGTTGCTGCAACGAAAATTCGTCCACAAATGAAAATGTGTACAGACTACCGCTAACAAATTTTACCCGAAATTTCGTTTTCGGAAATTCAGATTTGTTTTCATTCGTCATTTCTGTTATTCGGAAATTCGGATACATCCGAATAACGAAAATTCATCCAAACAACTAATTTTTCCGAAACAAATCGCACATGTCTACTGGACGCAGGGATTAGTGACGCGCTGGACACAGGGATTAGTGACGCGCTGGACGCACCTGAGACTACACACATACCTGAGAGTGATCCTGCAGAGACCACCATAGATGCTGCACAGCCCATCTGATACTCTCTATGGTGGGCTCTGCAGGGGTCTCAGGTGGGCTGGACAGGGCTGCATCTCCCTCCCTTCTTCCCAGCTCCTCTTACCTGCTCACCTGGCCTCCTCTGCCGATGGACTGGCCGGAAGTGATGTGATATCACTTCCGACAGTCAGAGATCAGATGAGAAGCTGCGCCGATGGGGCCCCAAGCTGCTCCAATGCCTGTATTGTTAATGCTGGGGCCTGGCGCAGCAACGGCCAGACCTCCTCCAGCGCTGGGAGGGCCCGGCCGCCTCCTCGCTTGTCACACCGGCGGTTGATACACCTGTAAGGGTCCCGGGCGGGCCCCGCACATGAGTATCGGTGGTACCCCCCTGATGGCGGCCCGTGATACAAGTGTGTGTGTGTGTGAGATACGAGTGTGTGTGTGTGTGAGATACAAGTGCGTGTGTGTGAGATACAAGTGCGTGTGTGTGAGATACGAGTGTGTGTGTGTGTGTGAGATACGAGTGTGTGTGTGTGTGAGATACGAGTGTGTGTGTTTTCCCATTTTGCCTAAAGCAGTGATGCTGAACATTTTTTTTTTTAAACCCCAGTGCCCAAACTAAAACACAATATCAAACTTATTTGCAGTGTTGGCACTTTGATATGAACTGATTTTGTGCTGCAGTTTGGCCACTCGGGTTCAAAAACGTTAGCCATCTCAGCTTTAGATCATGCAAACCATAACACTGGACTATCCAAATGGGTACAACACTTTCCCCAATTAAACACAACCTAACTGCTAAACATAAACAAACCATTTTGGAAAACATTACCAGCAGAATATAGGGAAATTATTTGTCATCAATTCCATAGAAGATCTATATATTGATATATCTCGATATCTATCTATATATCTATCTCCTTTTCAAATCGTGCCAACCTCTACTTTTGGGATTGTCCTGGCATAAAATTGCCACGTATGCCTGTACACATGCCTCTTATTTCCCTATACCCCTATAAATGGGAAGTTCTAGGTATGGTTGCGCTGGATTACCAAAGATTCTCTAAAAGGTGCTCAACACTTGGTGCTCACCTTGTCTGCGGTTAGCAAAAAAAAAAAGAAAAGAAAATTACATCTGCAAGTAGCATATACATCGGCCATGCAAAATTTTAGAGGGCATGTCAATTAGAAATGGTGAACCTGGAACGCAGAGGGATTTCTGAAATGACAAACAGGGTATTGGTCTGCCTAAAAGAAGCAGGGGCTGGAAGGCAAACTTTGAGGGCCCTTATCACTACCAGACAATGGAAAGTGATCTTCTTGGAGTGAACTGGAGCTAGACACAACATAAAAAAAAAAGATAAAAAGCAGAGAACCACAGGCACAAAAAAAGAAAGAAAAAAAAAAAGAAGGGGTGGTTCAAGGTGGTGTAGGGGCCAAATAAGGTGAGCAATGTTTGCAACCCCTTGAAAGTACGAATAGGTTAACTATTAGCAAGCGGACAATGAAAAAGAACCGACAGGGCAGACACCTGAACTGACCCTTAATGGTGCCAGAAAAAGTAATTCTACCACCAGCTGAAGAAAAGAAAGAACCTGGCCCACTGACAGGGTAGGCCACCAAAACCTCAAACCAGTGAAAAGAAACCTTCAATGGGCAACGATAATTCTAGCAGGAAGTACATCAATGAGCTTGCCATGGTTGGGACAACTGAATCGCAAAACCATTGACTGAAAAACAGAAATAATTGTCTTGGGAAAGGATCTGATCACACCGATAGAGGCCATAGTGTCAGTTAACAGAAAAATAAGGTTGGTGCACCGCAATCTGAGGCCAATCTGGATCACCGGAATGCCCTTACTTTCGATCTTTTGAAGCAGACAGACAAGGTAGTGGCTTCAGCGGAGCAAACTCATAAACTGAGGCATACTGCACCCACGCTGCTACCAGGGAACCCACTTAATTCACCATTAGGTACCGCATCCTGTAAATAAAATGTCCAGCTTCTTGTTAAACCGAGATGCTAGTAAATCCAACTTGGGGTCCCCCAACGGAGACATGTCTCAGAACACCTCCTGAGGAGACCATTCTGCTGGGTACAAATGTCTGCGGAGAAAACCTTTCAGAGTTCTTCACTCTGGATGTCCTATGGAGATCGCTGGAACATTAAGGTCCCTTTAGGACAAGATAGATTCTACCCTTGTCACAAAACCTCTGGTGCCCCCCTGATGACTGATGTAAACCACAGCCCTGGCCCTGTCTGCCTGAAACGGGATCAGGCAACCAGTTACAAGAGGTCCAGCGAAAGACAAACTGATCGCAACTGCAGGATGTTGATTGTAAGTTTGTATTCCTCCAGAGACCAATAGCCCCAAACAGACAGATGGTTTAAAACAGGGTTAGCCAAACTCCGGCCCTCCAGCTGCAGTGAAACTACAAATCCCATGGATGCATCTCTCTCCAGGAGTCATGTCTGTGGCTGTGAGAATCTTGCAATGCCTCATGGGATTTGCAGTTCCACCACAGCTGGAGGGCTCCAACCCAGAAGACCCAGAATGTCCATCATGAAAATATGCCAATGTGAAGGAAGAAAGCTCTCTGACAAAACGACAGAAGCCATCATGACAGAAATCTCTTGGTTCGAGGATCTAACAGTCATCTTGTTCATAGAAAGACTGGATTTGCCCCACGTCATGAGAATGATGTAAAGTTCTCGAGTGGAGCTGAGCAAATGGAACTTCAAAAGTGGATACCATTCTGGGACTTTGCATGGCGCTTCACAGGGGAGAACCAATGTCAGAATCAAAGTTTCCAAACCCGATTCTGCCATTTCATCAGGAGAAGCTTACTCTGATGGCCGTCCAGGAGAAGGGCCAAGTACTTCAAGAGATGTGACTGAATCAGAGAGGACTTGTCAATGATCAGTATCACCAAAGTTTTTCAGTATCTGCAGCATAAATGGCACATCAGAGTCCAAGGACAGGGGAGGTCTGCTCTTGCAGCGCAGATTTTACAAATATCCAAACAAAAACAAAAAAGATCCAGAAATGGACCTTTGTGAACAATCTTGAAGTTAAGACAGAGCCAAAAGGGAAAGGCCCCAAACAGATAATGGTTGTCACCCAGAACAAAGCCAACAATCACTGATGGCCTGAAAAGAAAGTGTAAAAAAACATTCTGGATATTGATGGCTGCCAAGAAGTCTACCCTTTAGGTGTCACCTTTAAAAGGAGGCTATCCATTCTGACCGCGTGCGGAATAAAGTCACTGCCAACTTAGGATGGAGAGCCACTCCAAACAATTCAAACTAGAATCTGAGGAAGACGTTTAGCTGCTGATAAATTATAAAAGGTGAATACTAACTCATCTGGTGGTGTGCCTGTTAAGGTGGATAAGTAGTACATCTTTGGTAGGCGGACACCACAAATGTTTGAGCTCCCTCTCGAAAGGGAAAAGCTTCAACGCAGTCACCAGGCTCTCAGGATCCTTCAGGGTGTTCCCAGTCCTTAGAGGAATAACTAAAACAGCGGGTGTAGTGGGAACTACAGAGTGGGAACTACAGAGTATCAGCCTCTTCAAAGTAGGACTGTTGGTGGATCAGACTGAATCAGAGACGGTGACTGGGCCCTCAGACTCAGCTTATTATATGGGGCTCAGGACAATCAGAGGCAGACTCTGCCCACTGATGGTGTGGGGGTGTGTTTAAAGGCTTGTTCCAGTAACTGCACACAAACCAGAGAATAACCACACTCCGCAAGATACAAGCGATTAATCTTGTGTTTATTGATGCAAACTGAAGTGTACATCACAGCAAGTTCCCCAGACCAAAGAGCAAACTCCTCTCACATGTTTCACCAATGTGGCTTACTCAGAGGTAAATGCGTAGAAACAGGCAGGAAGTCCAGAGTGAGCCTGAAGGGCCCTGAGGACATGGGGAAGGTCTTGGTGTCAGCCAGTAGAGCTTCAGGAGACTTCAAAGAAGACGCAACACCAGTAGGAGTCTCAGGTTCTAGACTACAGGTGTTATTTGCTTCTGAGGATACCAGATAGATGCCCCAGAACCACTAGGCTGAAGTTATCTGTGGCTGGGGAACAGTCCTTGGTGCGTCTTAGCACAGATATGTTACGCCTGCAAAGTGGTAATGCCTCCAAAGTGAGGAAAGGCCTCAAAAACACAAATCCAGGCAGCAGATGCTGATAAGGGTTTAAAGTGTCTGGAGGTGATCAAGTCATTGTAGGCGGGCAGTGGAAATCAAACGGAAGTGGGATGATGCTTTCTCTAGCATTAATGAAGCAAAAGAGTGCAGAGCTTTCCACCTAACCTGTTATATCAGTGCTCAATCATTCAGACGTATCCCTTGGTAAGCTGGCAGTGACCGGAAATTTAAAATGACGCTCAACAGTGCAGCATTGAGGTAGCTCCTGGTGCTTCTGCCTGACCAGCCTTACTCACTAAGTGGGTCTTGAGACAGTGGGTACACTTGGGGCTGTGCCACATCTCTGGACCCAAAAGGCACTCCGTGGCTAATAGTGCATTCAAGTCTGGAAAGGTCACATTCTATGCTAGCCCTGCATGTCCATTCCAACGGGTTCTAGAAACGTCCTCCAAAGTTCCGAGAAGCAGCTGATCCAGATAGCTGCTATGTATAGACCAGCTCAAGCAGCAGGAAAGCAAGGAATTTTGATTGAAGTCACTGTTGGAAAAAACACAAGCACACAAGCACTACAAAAAAATACAGAGGCATCTGATTCCCCAGGACACTAGCAAAAAATTGAGGCATGGCTATACATGGCTTGATTACAACTCTGTTTGCCAGTGTCCCAACCTCCTGTAAGCTGTAGTATAACCCAACTGTAATAGAATTCTTCGGTCTATCAATAAAGAAAATAACAATGCAAATGCTCCCTTAAGGAAAAGGAACTACCCACTCCTCCTGGAGTACTCACAACTAACAGACCTTGAACTGTACCAGAGGGAATGGAGTCTAATTGGAATGTAGTATTGCCCTGCACGACTGCAGGGAGAATACTTAGCCCAAAATGCAATTTTTCCAGTTTAAATAACAGGAGAAAATATAAAGAATTTTAAGGCTGTAACGAAAGAGAAACACAGTATATTTAGTGAACTGGGTGGGCCTACATTAGTTGGCTGGCTGGAGAGACTTCCAAAAATTCAGTATCCGGCCTGAATCTACCAGCAGTTGTTCATAGTATAAAATAATTCCAAATGAACAAAAAACAGCAAATCCGAAAACAAACAAACAAAAAAAACAACAAAACAGATCCCCTCTTCTGATGACATTAAGCAAAACTGAGCAGGTGTGAGGCGTTATAGCCTTTAGGAGGTGTGCCTACTGTCCATTTCTTCTGTAGGTGGCAGTAAAACCCTTGATTGTTTATTAGCCACAAAGTTGTCTTCCAATGGATGAGTGAAACAAATTTTTTTAAACTCCTGCTAGAGCCACCCTCCTGGTGTTTTTTTTCAGTTGCAATGGTATTTGCTGTGAACTTTGCCGGCAGCTTAAAAAAGCAAACACAAAACACAGCTGGGGAGATTTTATATTTGTATATACAAATATTTACTTTGCTTCATCTTACCAACTGATGCTGTACCTTTAGGTTTGGGTGGCACTGGACCGAGAAATCCAATGTTATCATAGAAATTATGGATAGCGCTGGGATCAAAATGAGGCCCTACAAAAAAATAAATACATTTTAAAAAAAAAGTAAAATTTGTTGTATACATTTATTTTCCACATCTTCCATTTTAAAGTGTATCTACACATAAAAACAAACATTTTTATACATTACAACTTCGATGTGGTGGCTTTGTTTTCACTTGATAATCCTGCAAACACCATGTTTCCTGTCTTTCAAATCTAGGGGTTTTTTTTTCCTCCACTGAATGTATGGGGGCAGCCCTGGTTATATGGTTGTCATACCGGTGGATTAACGGGACTAGTAGTTAACACAAGATGAGGTTCTTTATGCTTTCTTTTAAGCCAACAGGAAACGACAAAACTGCATTTCTGGCAAAATCAACAGGTATTTTTTTGCATTTTCTGCCACAATATTCTATGAACACTATAGACTAAGAACACATCAATTTTTTTTTTAGACCACTGGTATTACCTGGACGCAGTGTCTCATCATGGCTGCCCTCTCCTAATTGATGTTCTTTAGTTTATAAATGTGATGCAAAGTGGTGAGCCATCTTTAGGTTGTCAGAGTTTTCTGCATGTTAACACCTCATTCCCTGTAAGTTCCCTTTAATAGATTCTTTCTCCTCCCTGCCAACATCTCTAAACACTAAGGTGCAACATAAAGGTCTGAAGGCAGCTGCAGTGTTTCACGCTAATAGCAATCATGGATTTGAGGAAGCCACAATATTGTGTTCCTGTGCATATACCAGTAACTTTATGTCTATAGGCTAGTATATGTGTTTCCAATCTGAGCTACATAGTGGTGTTTTTGGCTGTGTTAAAGATGTGAACTATGTAATCTCTATTATGCCAGAACCCTAAAGCATCTTTACAGCTGCAATTCCCACTCTGCCTCCATTCAAATTACATTGGTACACTTATTTTCTCAATAGTGCTTGCAGATACTAGCTACAAATGTAATTTTACACAAAAATCAGCTGCAGCCAACCCTGCCACATAGATCAAGTGCTAACTGTCCTAAAAAGCAAGTCCTAAAAGTAATTTTGACAACTGAGATTTGTTGGCAACAGCAGCCTGGAAACCACTGCAGGTGACAAGGAACAGGGCATAGGAAACACACCACAGAAACAAAGTTTTTTTGGGGCGCGCATCTTTTACGCGTAAAGACAAGGAGGGATTTAATTATATACTGTTATTCTGGTAATTAAAAAAAATGGTTAAAGAAAGGTAATAATGCCTCAACTGAATTGCTGGTTTATCACAGAGACATGGACACGTCCCTCTCTTACACCTGACTGCTACTTAATATACAATGATAAAGAACTAATCAGAAGGAGGAGATCTGATGTCAACAACCCATTTCCAGCAGGCAAAAAGGTAATCAAAATTTGGAAAAAATATCTGTTGGCTGGCATTTACAACTCCCACCTCTTATAAAACCCTCAATTGATTCATGACAGATGCACTTTGAGCTACATATACTGGGGAGAAACAAACGTACATTTGTATTTGAGGTGAACAGAATGTGAAATGCAAACAGCACAAGAGGATGTTACACCTTATCCTAGTTTCTTACCTCTTGCCTGAAAAAGGTCAATTTCTTTGGTGAGACAGTCTATGTCAATCTGCAGCTGTCGGTTACAACTCCTTAACTGCTGCATTTCTTCCAGCTAAAGAGAGAGAGAGAGAGAG
>NW_017306659.1:1240882-1301202 GCF_000935625.1 Nanorana parkeri
GCGAGAGAGAGAGAGAGAGAGAGAGAGAGAGAGAGAGAGAGAGAGAGAGAGAAAGAATATTACATTGTAAACTAGGAAAATGGCATAGATAGGCCAGTACACATTAAATCAATTATTGTAGATGGTTGTCTAACAAAATGCAAAAACTTTTTGAACTTTTTTTTTAAATTCGGTCTAGATTATTTTATTTTAAGTAGAGGACTAAAAACACTTCTAAATTTAAAAACTTGTCTGTTCACGGAAACTACCACTCAGGCCTTAGTTTTTTTCCCCTTGGGCTTGCTTGAAGCTAATCTCGGCGATAAACAAATATTGTGTCTAAACACAAAAGGCTTGTGCATTCTTACTTGAATCTTGGTGTGCATTGTGTATTGTGTATTTTTTGCAGATCAGTGTAGTAATCCAGCATGAAAGTTTGCCTTTGTGCAGGGGAAAATAAGAGGTTTGTACATATATCATCAAATTTTGGAGTTCATTGAGGGACACAAATTCAGAAAACAGTTGGTTTCTGTATAACAGCCAGTCACTGTTTAACCCCTCCTCCTACCCAGCATGCTTCAATTTTGGAAAAATTGAGCAAAGCAAAAACACAAGGGGGAGGACTGTGTCCCTCAATGACCTCTGAGAAATAGATTTTACAATCAAGTACAAAAACCTTGTTCTTATCCCATTTTGGGGGGACGATGACGACACACGACACAGGAATTCAAGAACAGTGGGAGCATACAAAAGAAGTTCCAGTGAGGGGTGGGCGACAGCCACTGACAGATCCAAAAGGATTTCGAACCATCTGCAACTCAAGACTATTTGAAGGACTATGACAACATCTGACCCAGATGAGGTGAGGTCCCCTGCAGGATGGGGAAAATCTGCCAATGACGAAGGGAAGGCCAGAGAGGATCAACCTGACACTTAAGCTTAGGAAAGACAAGATTATTGCAAAAGGTGAAAAAACACTTAACCCGAATGGACAGTGAGCCTACACCAGCGAGAAACTGGGAAACGGGAAACCCACCAAAACAGGTTGAACAACATAGCTTGTGATGAGGGGGAAACAGACCAATAACATGTTGTAGTCAACAGAAAAAAACACTGGGACAAGTCCCTAGAAGAACAGGTCTCCAGATGGAACATTGGACACAAAACCCAGGTCCATGAGAGAAGACCAGCTGGTCTACGTGTGAAGGCCTGGGTCTTACACTCCCAACCCTTAGGATTTAGGGAAGGAACGTTCCAGGATCAGAATGAGGTTGCCTGGCCGGACAACCAACCTCAAAATGAGATCTCCAAGGAATGTGAGAATTCTCACTGCATGAGATCCATAAGGATGGGGGTGGTAACCACCCCATCCACGCTAAGAGATTGATGGTTCTCACCAGGGACTTCTTGGTCCTAAGACACCATCCGAATGATAGAGGGGGAGGCTGAAAAGGACAGTGTCAAAAAAAGATGGGGAGACCATCTTAGCATAGTAAAAGGTGTAGGGTATTTCCTCAACACCCTAAAGGCTACTAAAAGTGAAAGGGGAGGAATTTCCCTCTTACCGCACAGAAAAGGAAGGCTAGGCCAATTCATTCATACAAGGATTTTAGGAATGACCCAAAAGGTGAGAAAACCCTCAATCAGCCTAGTGGTCTTCCTGTTAAGGTGGGTCACTAGTACATCCATGGTGGAATAAGACCACTGATTTACAAATTCCCTTTTACAAGGGAAAATTTCCAGCACACTTGGGTGGGGTCTAGAGGATGCAGTCAAATAGCAGGTGTAGCGGAAAGGAATTTGCAGCCATAGCAGCTCTAAAGGACCCAAGGAAGAGAACAGCAGGCTGATTCTCTAGATGCAGGGTAATACATCTAATAAAAGATGAACATGGAAAGTTGGTCAAAGCCATGTTTCTGTGTTGGCTGATGATTCGAAAATTGGCTGGGTAATAAACGTGAGATAAAACAAAGCATCATTAAAGAAGTACCTGGATAAAATAGGGTAGTGGGCAACTACATGGCAGATGAGGTTTAATGTTGAAAAATGTAAAGTAATGCATTTGGGTGTTAAAAATAGGCATGCAAACTACACATTAAGCTCCACTGGGGAAATCAGAAGTGAAAAAGATTTGGGGGTCATCGTTGACTGCAGACTTAGCAATAGCATGCACTGTCAGGCTGCAGTTAACAAAATTATTAGACTACTTTTATACATAAAAAAGTATGTACTGTAGAAACAAATGTTGCCACTTTATAAAACACTGGTTCGGCCTCATCTTGAGTATGCGGTTCAATTTTAGTCACCAATCCACAGAAAGGATGTCCTGGAGCTGGAGAGGGTGTAGAACACAAAAAAACTAAGAAAGAGGCAGGAGGACCTAAGCCATGAGAAACGATTAAGAGGGGACATGATTGTAATGTACAAATTGTTTAATGGTGATGGTAACATCAGTAATAAACTTTTTATTGTAAACTCAAAGGCGACAAGAGGCAAGCACAAAAAATTGAAAAGAAAAAAGGTTTAGGGGAAGGGGATTCTTTTGTGTTAGAGTGGTAAAATTGTGGAACTCCCTTCCATAAGCAGTGTATTAGCAGAAAGTATTAATTCATTCAAGAGCGGTTAACTTTCCTCAGAAAACAAAACATACAGAGGTACAGGTACTCCTAATACAGAGTACACAGACACTCGCACATACAAAAGACACTCTCACATGGATTTGAACTCTATGGACTTTCTATTCAACCTCTAAATACTATGTAGCTTTATGTAACAAGCGAGAGAAAGGAGAGATTTTTCTCTTAGGTTTTTACAGATGAAAAAGACGGTTCGAAAGTTGTAGCAGGAATGCCAATAAAGATGGACCGGAGGTCCCTTTGTGGCTGATGGAAAGCTGGGTACAAGACAGGCTAGAGAAACTTAATGTAAATACATTTTTAAAGACAACTTACTGACTGGAATGGTACCGATTGCTGTAGGGAAATGAGGTACCAATATTCAATAAAGGATTGAGATGTATATCAGAAAACTAAAAGACCAGTCAGCCTAACATCAACAGTCTGAAAAAGTTTTAAGGGAATGGTACAAGAATCTATTCAGAAATTTGTCTGCAATAAAAGTATCATATGAACCAACCAGCATGGATTTATAAAAGACCATTCTTGTCAGACCAACCCATTAATCATTCCATGAAGAAGTGAGCAACCTGGATGCTGGAAGACCAAGGGATATAGTTTTTCTAGATTTTGTGATGGCTTTCAAACCAAACCTCATAAATGTTTACACTATAACGTCTAATAGAGTTGAAGAAAACTGGTTGCATGGATGGGTCCAGAAAGTAGTGATAAATTACTCATTCCCTAAATGGTCTAAAATTGTGGTATACCCCAGGGATTTGTCTTGGGACCAATGCAGTTTAACCTGTTTATTAAGCATATTAAGAATAAAATTAAGAGTTCAACTGCATGAGTTTGCTGATGATACCAAATTATACAGGGAAATAAATCTGCACAGGATGTAGCGACATTACAGGAAAACATAACATAGGGGGTTGAAGCAGCTACATGAGATTAAAATGTTTAGTAAAATGAAAGGCTATGCACTTGAGTGCCAAAAATACACATGCAAAATACTACCAGCAGAAACTATTCTAATGTGTATCAGTGATGGAAAAGGGGGTGCTTGCAGATCAGACTCCGCAATAACATGCAATGTCAGGCTGCAGCTAATAAAGCTAGCTGAATACTCTCATGCATTAAAAATGGCATAAATTTAAGAACGTAATCAATAACTCTACCCCTTTACAAAACACTGGTACAGCCTCATCTTGAATATGCAGTTCAGTTTTGGTCACCAATCCTCAGGAAAGGTGTTCTTGTATAAGAAAGAGTTCAGTAAAGGGCAACAAAATTAATAAGGGGACTGGAGGACCTCAACTATAAGAAACGATTACATAGATTACACTTATTCACAATGAAGAGGCACTTAACAGGAAACTTGAACACAATCTACAAATAGGTGACTATAGTAAATGTAATAAAAGATCTAAAGGTCCTTGAAGAAGACACATGGCCACAATTTAAGGTTGGAAGAAAGGAGGTTTAACCTTACATTGCAAAAAGGATTCTTTACTGTTAGAGCAGTGAAAACATGGAACTAAGAAAGACCTCTTCTTAGGTAGTGCTACTAGCTGAAAGTGTTGGCAATTGCAAAAAAACGTTGAGGTCTTCCTCATGGAACACAGTATACAGCGTTACAGGGATTGTTAGAGACTCATAATCATACACAAATAGGTTAAACTGGATGGACATGTGTCTTTCAACCTCATCAACCATTTAATTATGTAAATCTGAGTCAACAGCAGGAGCCTCAAAAATAGCTTCCTCAGGATAGGCTGCTGGGACCAGGGGTGTGGAAGTTTAAAAAAAAACCGACTTGCCCAAGGGCTAAAGCGGGGGCCCAATCTACTTGTCAATTCCCATGACAATCTAACTGTCCCGATACAAACAAATAGTTTTGGTCAAAACTGTATTTAACCATGCTAAGAAGCGCTTTTCATTGGTCAGTGTGTCCTGACAGAGTGCTCGCAATTTGCGAGCCAAATCCAAAATCCATGGCTACGTTGGATGGCAGTAAGGTGTACAGAGTGTCCACCCGTACTGGCAGAGGGCAAGGGCTGTTTGCTGAAAGGCATGTATATCGAGGGGAGCGCCGGGGCCAGATTTGAGCAGGTAATTCGATTTTCCCTAATTACCTGGGAAAGTGAACTTACCCTTTAAAGCACATTGTGCGTGTAAGAGTTCTGCTGCCTGGCTACCACTATATGGCTCATAGTGGAATGGGGGCAGCACTTATCACACACACAATGTCCAATGGGTGTGTTTATTTGCATGTAGATGGTGGGGGTGGCAGGGTTGGTTTTTAAATGTTTTACTTTAGCTCTAATTTATTAAATTTTACCACTTATTTTTTTAATTTGTATAAAATTAAATTTTTTTATTTTATATCTTTTTTTTCCCCATTTAATTTTATTGCCATTTACACAGGCAATAAATAGTTGTGATGTTTGGAGGTGACAGGTTCTCTTTATGGAACCTGCCCACCAACACAGAAAAGATCTGTGCAGTTTGACAGCTGAGACACTGAGGTGGCACTGTGATTACAGAGCTCCAATCTCATTTGATCACAGAGCGGAGAATGGACGTTCTACGCTACGCTCTGCTTCCTACTCTCCATCCTGAGCTCATTTGCCGTGGTCCCGGGACCCCCAGAAGAGCGGGGGACCTCAAAAACCTAAGCAGTGAGGGAGGGATGGGACAGACAGGCTAGTACAAGTGATCTGATCTAGAGCTGCAACAATTAATCGACTAAGTTGACTATATTCGATAATGGAAAACATTGTCAACGTTTTCCATCATCGATTAGTTGACTTTCGATTAGTTGGCCTGCTTGCGGCTCCCCGCACCCTACTTCTCTTCTCTATCGTATATAGCTGCTGGTATTCTGCATTGCGCTGTATCATTATACAGCGCAATGCAGAATAACACTGGCCATAGAGGACTACAAATCCCAGCAATACATTATACAGCGCAATGCAGAATAACACCAGCTACAGAGTACTACAAATCCCAGCAATAGTACATTATAGTATAATGTACTATTGCTGGGATTTGTTGTATTCCTCTATAGCTGGTGGCTTTCTGCATTGCGCTGTATAATGTACTATATTGCACACCACACTTTTTGTTGTTTTACTTCCACCGCTCCAAGTTTGTTCTCGTGATGGACTACAATCTCAATACAAACTAGTAGTCAGTAGTAATCACTGGAGCCTTTATTTATTTTTACTTTTTTTAAATCCGATTAATTGAACTTAATCGGCTAATCGATTTTGAAAATAATCGTTCACTGCAGCCCTAATCTGATAAGATCACATGTATAAGATGTGCATCTGCTCCCCACTGTACATTTAGCCCTGCTTGCCCAAATCAGGGCTAAAATGTAGAAAAAAAAAACCTGCAGATCCCAGGGGTCGGGCGATAGGAATTCCACACCCCCGCTGGGAATACGAGTCCGAGATAGAAAATGGGAGCAAAAGATCTGGTTGAATTAAAGGCTCATGAGGATCAGAGTGACCCTGCAGGAGATGGTGCCAGGGCACACAGCGCCTCTGCAGCCAGAATGATCCAGTAGCAGAGAACAAACAGTAAAGAAGAGTATACGAGGTTAAAATTTCAAACAAAAATTTATTTTGAACCGTTTGTTTGATTTTCTAATCGTTTATTAGGGTTACAAAATCGATCGGGGGAAAAAAGAAAAAAAGTGATGAAAAAACATTTAAAAAGGAGCATGCTGGAATGGACAGTGGATGTGGGTTTCATTCATGAAACTCCATTTCATCCCAAAACCGAATGTTGAATTAAAATGAAAATCTTAACGAAATTTCGAAAGAAAATTTGCCAGGTCTCTGATGACATTATTGAACGTCCCAAAGGATTTTTCATACAAAAAGTTTGTTCGAAAATATACCCGTGTATATTCTAGGAAGGCCAGAGTGGATGTGGAGGTCCCTGGTTCTCCCGACCGAGCTGGGAAGACTCTAATGAAGACAATCCTTTAAGTATAGGGGTCTCGGGCACTAGATTACAGGTGTTAGGTCCTTCTGGGGATACAGAGTACAAACATTCCTAAAACCACTAGAGGAGTATGGGGCAGAGGAAACCTGTAGCAATAGTACTGTCTTCTCTGTCTTAACAATGACATGCTGCTTCCTCTAAAAGGTAACGCAAATAGGCCTGACATGAAGCAAGGCCTCAAGTACTCAAAAACCCCAGCAGCTGATACAGATTTCTGGCAGCTGGAGGTGACCAGGCCATATTAAACAGGCAGTGGAAATGGATCCACGCGGTGCTTCAGGAGCAGTGGGAATGTATGCAGTGCTCCTCTGGTGGTAGCCGTACATTTTAAAAGGCGCCCAACAGTATGGTGAATCACCAGGATCTACCTCGCAGTTCACAAACAGCCTTACTCACAAGTTAGCGGTCAAAGACAAGGTCCCACCTGGAGCTTTGTCATGTGTCTGGGCCTGGAAAGCGTTTCATGGCTAACTAGCACAGTACACTCTGGTCTTGATAAGTGCCACAATGCAGAACCCAGTACCCGAAGGTCACATTGCAGGATAGCGGGGTCTGGGTATAACCTCTAAAGCTAGGCTGAAAAAAATGACAATACAGATAGCTGCTACATAAAGACAGCTCAAATAGTAGCATCGACTAAGAGTGGCTCAAGTCACTTAAAGGAGAACTATGGGGTGAATTACACTCATCCGCATAGTTAGAGCGGATCTGTGGCATTGAAATTGTCACATGTTGGCTCTATTGATCGGGAAGTGAGCGAAAACATACCACCGCTGGCTCACTTCCCGATCATCTCCCTGCAGAGAGCGGTGACAGTCACCACTCCCCACTGGGATTGTCCCCTACCCTCTCCGATCCTCCAGCGCTGACTGGAGGGACAGACGGGGGAGGGGGGCAGGCATAGCTGGCTCTGCCTCTAGATAGGCTGTCAATTAGCCAGCAAGATGGATTGTCGGGATCCGTCCTGGCTGCAGTGCTCTCGGCATATAGCGTGCAATAGCCCACTATATACTGAGTTTTGGGTCACGGGAGGACATTAGTATATGTCCTCCCGTCACCCTAAGGAGAACTATGGGGGGAATGTTACCCTATGGTGCTCTTTTAAGGAAAATATTCCACGAAGCAAAGCCAACAAAAGAATAGTTACAATTTATTTAGCAGAGCTGAAAAGGCACCCAGCTTCGTAGGACAGTAGCAAAAAACAAAAGCATGCTGGGTAGAGGAGGGGTTATATAGACGTTGACTTACAATTTTTTTGTTTACCAGTGTTCGAAACATCCACTAGGTGACAGTATAACCGTTTCTGTATACCCGTGTCCCTCAATGGACGGGAGCAATTACCAGAGTATATATATGGCTCTGCGAGCATATAGGCTGCTTTTGAGTGATAAATGGCTAGACTTGTCGCCTTCCATGGAAAACTCCATTGACTAAGATTACACAAAGGTAGCACCATGTAAGTAAAGTCTCAGTGGAGCACTAAATATTCAAAAGACAGGACTATAACTTACTGATGGAATCTGGGAAAGGGAATTCGACCTATTTAGGCGTCTCCCAGTAAGATTGTTTTCCATTTCATTGACTTCCGTTTTAAGTTTATCCAGCTTTTTCTTTTGCACTTCAAGTTCTCGATGAAGTCGCTCCATTCTTGCCTTCTGATGTACCAGTAGAGCTGCAAAATGAAAAGGAGACTGGATTGTTTTTTATCTTAAAATTAGAGATATTCTCGTTACTGCCACTGAAAATCAGAGAAAGAAGTCATTATAAATTTACTCTACAGGAGAAGTGTGCTTGCACATTGCAAAAAAAAAATAAAATGGTTGTAGTTAACGAGAAGCTAGTTGCAGTCCATAATTCAAAGAAACACTGATTCAAACTGCAAGCCATGCACAAGATTGATGCAGTATTTACATGAATTTTGGTTATGTCTTTGCATTCTAGTCTGCTTCTAGTAAGAAACGTGTTAAGTATTCTACTTCCTGCCAGATTCAAAACAATGGACAACTGAATAAAATATACTGCCCTGTCGCAATAGTCCTGCACCTTGCTCCTCCAGCTAAACACAAAGTCCTCTGATTGAGCCAACGCTGATCTGTGTTTTTTTTTTTTTCTTCTAAGTCCAACCTACAAGCCATCTTCATATTGCATCGGGTACCTGCAACTATTCAGCCTACACGTGACCTCATTTAGAGTGGGTGCTGCCATTTCCGATTTGTTTTTTAAGGTGCATGCTCAGAGTCTACCATTCTCTCTTCACAACAGTGTCAACAATCTGGAAAAAGCTTGCCTGTATCTGGTTTCCCGACAATATATTACAGAAATGATACAAACAGGTTAGAGACCTCAAAAAGAGATATGCAAAAGGTGCTAAGATTTTGACTCATTTGTTCGGAGCAGTGCAAAGAACATAATCATTTGGCAAACTTTCTGGCCTTGGTGAGGAAGCTCACATAAAACAAAGCTACCCTTCACAGAGTACTCAGAACAGGACCAAAAAAGGAGCATCAGATCAAATTGTACTCTTACTATTTGGTATTTTTGTCCTGTTTGTCTATACAAGTCAAAGACTAACCATGTAGTTAAAAAAAAAAAAAAAGGATGGCAATTGACAGCCTTGTAGCTTGCACTGGGGGGCACCTCGAGGAGGCAAATCCCTATTCCTCTATCAAGATGACTGCCTACTAGGGCTGCAACAACTAATCGACATAATCGATGATTGAAAAAGTTGTCAACTTTTTCAATCATCGATTAATTGGCTACTAATTGGTTGGCCCTGTTTACGGCTCCACACACGCTGCGCGCCGCACCTCCTCCCCACTTCACGTTCGCCGCTGCCAGACCCGCCCGCATTCACGCTCTGCAAGCCGCATCTCCTCCCTGCCTCACGTTCACCCACCCACATCCACAATCGGCACAGGGACCTGGGGAGAAGTAGTAAGGAGGAGGAGGTGTGGGGGGATGACAGCCGCCGATAGACAGGCCTGATCTCAGAAGCAAGTTGCTGGAAGACTGCTCAGGTAAGCCTGCACTTTCCTCCCCCCCCACATGGTGCTCTATAATGTACTGCTGGGATTTGTATTCCTCTATAGCTGATGGTACATTGTGCTGTATATTATACATAGGAATACAAATCCCAGCAATACATTATACACTGTATGTATAATGTATTGCTGGGATTTGTTGTATTCCTATATAGCTGGTGGTATTCTGCATTAAGCTGTATAGAGGACTACAAATCCCAGCAATAATGAATTATACAGCGCAATGCAGAATATCACCAGCTATAGAGGAGTACAAAAAAATCCCAGGAATACATTATACGGTGGTGCAATGCCAAATATCACTAGCTATAGAGGACTACAAAACCCAGCAATAGTACATTATACAGCACAATACTATATTGCACACCACACTTGTTTTCTTTCTTACTTCCACCGCTCCAAGCTTGCTCCTGTGATGGACTACACTCATACAAACTAGTAGTCCATCATTGGAGCCATTTATTTGATTTTATTTTTTATCCGATTAACCGAACTTAATAAATCGGCTAACTAATCGATTTTGAAAATAATCGTTAGCCGCAGCTCTACTACCTACGCAGACACAGTGCAGAATAAAGCATTGAAGGTAAGTAAAGGGGACAAGAGCCTACAAGCAATATTGATATCTAGCCCATTGTCTTCTGCTTGGGGCAGAGGACAAAGCTTCCAGAGATCAGGTCCTCTTTAAAAAAGTATAAAACCACATAAAAAGCAAAATGACTGAAAAGTGTATTTTCACTTTACCTTGTGTATATGCTGCATCATCTGACCCCACACTTAGTTTCCTTGCATCATTTATTCGATCATGTCCTACAACAGGGTCTGTTAAATGATGGATCCCTTCTGATTCTGCAAATGGAAGAAGATTTGTGGGCTCAAACGTTGGGGACACAACTCCTGGGGAAACTGCAGGTGGTTTGTTCGGGGAGACTGTTATCTTAAAAGTATATTTTGTGTTGGGCTGAGTCACTACCACACGTGGAGAAGTGGCTGAGCTATTATTTCCAAGAGCTCGGCTTTTAGGTGGATGGTGATGAATGAAAGCGGGCCCCATGCTTACTTGACCAGAGACATTCCTTGCTGCATTTGCAGCACCTGGATTTGTTGAAATAAAGAGAGTAGGCTGATTCCTAACAACCTGGTCATCACCACCAGGAGCTGAAATGTACACCTTTGGTTGGTTACGGTTAATAATCTCATCTGTGTTTGGGGGGCTTGCAATGTAAACAGTGGGCTGGTTCCTTGTTGGGGTGTTCAAAGTAGAGGGATTAGTAGAACTTCGAGAACTTTGGGAACGCAGCATGTTTGGATTGATTCTTTGTGGAGGTTCAAGTTTAATTTCAATTTGATTTTTCCTGGGACCAGTTGAGATATTCTGAATGTTGTACTGGGTGGAAGGTTGGCCGCTACCTGCCGATGAATGAAGCACAGGCGCTTGTGAAGTTGTAGGTGAACTAATAGGCATATACACATGAGAAGTCTGGTGACCCTGTTGATTAGATTGTGCTGAGGTATGTGACTGAGTATAAGAAGAAGGAAGCGTCGTCCAAGGATTTGGGTGTGAAGGCTGAAAAACTTGCTGTTGTGTGGGAATCTGAGACATCCAACCAGATTGCTGGGGTGTTTGTCGTGTTGTGCCACTTTGGGAAGTGAAATAAGGTCTAATATAGATGGAATTTCCATGTGGGCTATTAAGCACAGGTGGGGGCCCACCATGTATATGCAAAGACGTCGGAGTATTACGAGTAGACTGAATATTTGGAGCCAAGGTAACCATGATGGGGTTGAATCTGGGGGTTTGCAAGCCAGATGAACTTTTGCTGCCTAAATGGAGTCCAAACTGATGACCAGGATTTGAAGGGTTATTGGGCACCCCAAAAACATTAAAACTGGAAGGCACATTAGCAGGAGCAGTCTGTGGCTCTTGCTGATACAGTTCATTGTTGGGCTGCCCTTCTTGAAGATGGCCATCACTTATGCTGTGAGTCAAAGTCCTACTGCTTCCATTCATTCTACTTCCATCCCTGACCTCATGGTACTGAGACTGTAAATCCAAATTAAGGGATGTCATGTGATTTCTTAAACCAACAATGCCACTTTCATCTGTGAGGGACAAGTCGCCTTCACCATATAGGTATTTTGTGCTTTCTTGAGAAAGGACTGCACAACAAGCATCCAGATTATTGTTGTTCTACAAAATAAAAAGAAGAAAACAGTAATTTAAAGGGAAAACAAAAAGCAACCCAATTAGAATTATATCACTGATAAAGAGTTTCATATGCCAAACTTTAGTCTTTGATTATTTAAAAGATGTTCAGAATGGTTTTCCATTATATATTTTGGTCAATAGACCAAACTGATGTGGTCACCATGGATGGTAATAACATGGTGATAAATTAAAAAAACAATAGCCTGTAGAGTACTTGTGACTTCAAAGAATGTTTTAGACCCACTGCCTTCACAACCCATAGATAAAAGTATGGCCTGCTAGGCAAGGTTTCTATATCCTGTGCTCCAGGATTTCTTCCCCACTGCCGCATTTATGTGCTATTGGAAAAATTGGGTCTGTACAGAAGGCCCCATAACTTCCTATGGGAAGTAATGCGTATGCAAGGCAGAGGGAAAAAAAAAAAAATCGGAGTGGAGTGGGTCAGTCCCTGGCTTCCAATATGTCTTTGGTGTTATAAAAGATCCAACTGAATTCATTTAAATCTTTTTTTTTTTTTTAAATATTAGTTTTAGGTTGACTGGCCTTATTTTCTTTTCTTGTCATATGGATGCATACAATAACAGCCTGATGGATACAGCTGTCTGTGTATGTAGGGAACTCACTGCTTTAGATATAGCATTAAAGAAGTCTTGTATTATTTTTCACAGTGCAGTCACCTGTCACAGTATATGTTGTTTTTTATCCCATGCTTCTGTGTGGAGTAGAAACAGATAGACTTCGACAGTTCACCCTTTTCATTCGCGACCACATTCTGCAAAGGAGACAGACTTGATTGACAGCTATCATCTCACATTCCCTGAACTTTCCCAAACACAAAGCAAGATTCCCCTACAGTTCTGGTGCCGATTCCAGTGAGTGCCCCTCTCTGCATACCTGTGATCTCACATGTGGATGGAAAGCAGTTGCTCAAAAGAATAAGCACAGACACTAGAACAGGAGCCTTGTTTTCTGTCAGAAAGTGTCAAGAGATCAGAGCTGTCAATCAAGAGTACATCTACTTTGCAAAACTTTGTTACGAATGAAGAAGAGCAGTAAGCTGTCAAGGTCTGCAACACAGTTTATTGTACACAGAAGCATGAGATGAGGAAAAAAAAAATCTATCCCTCCATCTCACATCAATCCAGATCACTCAGAGGACAAGAAAAGACTGTATTTACCAGTACGGCCATTTTATATAAAAATTCCTATTTTTATGAGTGGTATCAATGTCTCATCATTACACAGGGTTGGGCAGGGACGGATGTGGATGAATGTATGCAATGTAAATAAAATAACTTTAATTCACTGTCTAGCCCCAAAAAATAGAACAAAAAAAAAGTAAACGCGGTAATATTTAGGTGGACCGCCTTCAGCTTTGATTACGGCACACATTCACAGTGGCATCATTTTGATAAGCTTATGCAATATCCCAACATTCTGCCCAGAGTTGCATTCATTTTTCACAAAGAACTTTTAGGGATGATGGGGCAGTCGAACCACCGAGTAAAGTCTTCTTCAGGAAATTCCAAAGAATCTCAATGGGGTTAAGGTCTGGACTCTGTGGTGGCCAACCCACGTGTGAAATTCATGTCTCATACTCCCTAATCCACTATTTCAGCACAATGGGGGGAATTTATCAAACCTGGAGCAAACGGAATCGGGAGCAGTTGCCTATGGCAACCAATCAGCATCTCTCCTCAGTTTGCGCAAGATTTAAAAATGGAAGAGAGAGAAGCCGATTGGCTGCAGTGCAAATCTGCTCCAGATTTTGTCTGCTCCAGTTTTGATAAATTCCCCCCAAAGAGTCCTGGCATTGTCATCTTGCAATACATCCATGTCATCAGGGAAGAAAAAAATCCACTGATGGAAAAACCTGTAATTCAGTGTATTCAGGTAGGCAGCTGACCTCATTTGTTGCCAGATGAAACACATTAATCACAGCAGTAATTATCCAATGGAAGACCCTTAACTATTTGGTTAGCTAAATCCAGGTGGTGACCTTTTTTGGCCAGGCAGTGTACATCAATGAGAATATATTATATATCTCACATCTATCTAGCCATCCATCCCACATCTAGCCATCCATCCACACTTTTAAAAAAATGAGATGTGCTCTTAAAATAAATAAAACATAAAAAAAAGTATGTTTTATTGCGATTATACATACAAAGCAGAAATATTTGAATAAAAATATGTAACTCAACACGTATTTCATTTATAATCAACAATTGGAGATAGAATCTGGGCAAATAAAAATATTACCAAGTATTAAAAAAATTGCAGATTTAAATCAATCAATATAGTGTAATAATGATCAGTGGGAACATTTCATCATGGCAGAAGCAGGCCAAGTTTGAGAGCATGAGTCCTGTTTTGATCTAAATCTACCTGATCTGTTGAGAAATAATGAGATGGAATATGCAAGTGTTCTCCAATATGCACATTACGATTTAACTAGTCCATGGATTTTTTTTTTACGGAGCAGCAGTTTATCATTAACATGGCGATACAGAGGCATAGCTCTCTGTATTGTAGACGCTTAACTACTGACTACTAGCAATATGCTACTGTGACGCAGACAATAAAAATAAATATATCCTGCTAATAATGATGTGCAATATCCTGAAACTACATGAAAAACTAGCAGGCTTAAGGCACTAACCTGTTGCATGCACCGTGAAACAACTACTGCAGGCACCTCTGGGAATTTTTGTCGCAGGTCATTTAAAACCTGAAAGTCAACTTGCGAGCTTCCTTGGGCCATTCGTATATTGCCTGTGCTGAACTGTTCTACTGGACAGTTCTGGTTGGAACCCAACCTCATCTCATTGTTGAAAGCATGCTCTGCTGAAGAGAAGGTAAAACTTTACATTACAAAAAAAAAAACAAAAAAACATTTTGGCATTAAGCTGTTATAATACACTGAAAATTCAATGCAAATATTGGCCCCTTAATTGTGAAAACTGGTACTTTTGTTCACAATGCAAGCTAGTCCTTGGAATACCTTTGAGCAACAATTCTAGTACAATTTAGCTATGTAATGCATAGGCCTTTTTAAGTAGACTGTGGGAATATATATTTTTTTAAATTCCCCTTGCACCCAAACTTTTTTTACTTGGTTACTTATTGGTATTTCAGACATATAGTTTCAAAGTTATATGTAGGTTACAAGTTCCATGCTGCTAGTCACCAAGTCTCCTCTGACAATGTTAACAGTAATTTACATCAGTTGTGAAACCTGAGGGCCGGAATCCCAAATGGTCCAATATTATGTGGGGTCTCAAGTTAAACATTTAATTGAGGATTACAGGGCTGAGAGAAGACTAGATTTGTAAGGTCCTAAAACTGACAAACAAGGACTACAGAAAAATCTAAATACATGAAACCTAACTGTTACCTATCTTTAGGGAAACAGTCTGTCTCCACTGTGCACAGGGAAAAAATGCTGTAAAGAAAATGCTTTCAGAAATAAAAAAAATAAATAAAAAAAGTGTTAAAATAGTAGGGATGTCCCGATACCTATACAGGGCATTTTCAGGAGTACTTGTGAAAATGCTCCAATACTAAAAGACCAATATGGGCCCTTTACATTTAAAAAAAGTTCGGCTGCCTGAGATCCCGCGCTTGCTGGGGACCTCAGGCAGCTGTCTTTGATAGTGCTGGTCCAGCTGCACATTGCCGCCTCCTCCTCCTTCTCAGCACAACAATGGACAGCCCCACACTCACCAGTACAGCCTTGTAGCCCCAGTTCTTACTAAGTGATACCCTGCCCAATATTCAGTAGGCCCCCCTTTGGAGCCAAAACAGCCCTGAACCGTTGAGGTATGGAGCCCAGTAGACCTCCTTAAGTCTGGCAAGTTGTGAGGCGAGGCCTCCATGGATTGGACTTGTTTTTCCAGCACATGCCACAGATGCTCAAATTGGATTGTGAGCTGGAGAATTTGAAGGCCAAGTCAACACCTCAAACTCATCGTTGGTTCAAGAATGGTTTGAGGAACACATTTTTGAAGTGGGGCAGGGCATCATGAGGCCCTCCAACATACTCCATCTGCAGCAAGGGATCTGAAACGCATCTATTTCATGGATCACTACTCCATGTCCAGCATCAACCAGCTGGAAGGAACTGGTTAACAGAAGAATGTACTTAACAGGAGCAGAGTGAACTGGACTAGAACATAGGGTTACGGCCAAGTCAGGATCCAAAACACCTCACATAATACAACAAGAGCTCCTGTAATGGAACTCAAGTATCTTAACATGGTCCATTGGTGTTCATCTCCAGAGACTAGCCCAGGGAATGATCCAAGTATGTAGGAGGAAGCAACTGCTCCGGAAATCCAGAAGGTGGCTCAAGAGATAAGTATTCTCCAATGACAGATCTTCCCACATGCGGGAAGAGAAGTTCTTAACAGCCATAGAACTGGAAGAATGGTGCATCAGGCCCGGGTACTACCTGTTCCTAAGAGACAGACAAGTTAAGTTGGCCATAGACTGTTTTATTTATTTTTTGTTCGACCTGCAGGCTGAACAGATTCCTCCATCCACGCTGCGTCATTTATATTCTGACAGTGGCAGGCATGCCACTGTCAGAATACCTGAACAGTGACAGCAGCCAATTGGCAGTCAGTGTTCGGCAGAAAAATTTTCATCCGACTCCTTCAATTTTCTGAAGATGCCAACCAGACCACCTACTGAACAACATCTGTATACCAGGTGTGCGGGGGTGAGATGGAGTCAAAACCCAAAGTGGGACAGTGATCAGCAAGTACTGCTACCTGCTGACCATACAAATCCAAGGGTTCCTCAAGGGTGGGACAGGGGTGGTGGATTCAACACCAGGAACAACTGGAGAGCTGACATGCCACAAGGAAGACAGTGCATTGCTCTAGGTAATAGAACAGGGGCCATGATATGACACACTGCCTGAGGCCAAACTAGCCTCAGGGGCCTGAGGCCAAACTGACAGAGGCGCTACAGCAAAAGTCACAGGGATTAGGAGACCCTAAGGGAACAGAGGTAAATCTGTGTGTAATTACTTTTTTTAAAGGTGCCTTCATGCTGAAGATTTCTTGCTTCAAACCTTGCAGTTTGCAGGAGTATCAGGCTTAGAGGGTCTAGTTGAATCCACTGCAGGAGTAAAGGAGAGGGATGGGGGGTCAGTGGACCCTTTCTTAGACTCTTCTTATGCTGAGGCAAGCGAACCCTCTGACACACGATCCTTCAAAGACCAAAGGAGTGAGAGGCTCTTTGGATTTAGCATCTGTTTCACAGCAACTTAATCAGTGTTCTGTGCATTTGCATGGATCAACTGCTACAGTGGAGATATCTCCTTTAAAAGGTATTTAACCTATTCTGCTTGATTATAGTCATGGCTAGAATAGAGCAAAGGGCAGGGACCGTCAGCAAAAACTGGATTTTAAAGAGGGATTCTAGCTGCTGGTCAGAAGAATCCTTGAAGGAAGAATATCTTCGACAAACCTAGTGGTTTCCCCGTTAAGGTAGATCATTGTTAGATCCTCAGTGGGTAATGAGCACTGTTTTACAAATTTATTTCCAAATTATTTCCAAACAGGAGCAGATCCAGCAAGCTCTCAGGGGAAGTCCGGGATCACTTTACAGAGGAAGACCTCTAAGAGCGGGTGCAATGGAAAGGTCTTTGTAGCTGCAGTAGCTCTGAAAGACCTTCAGGTGCACAGTAGTACGTACAGTATCAATAAGTAAATCTAATGGCAGAAGTTTGCGAATTATTGAAAGCAGAATTTGACCCTGCAGAAGTAATGTGCGCACACTGGCCCGTTCGGCAGTTGTCGAACCAGCAGGCCACTAACTCGCCGAGAATCGTACGATTCCCGGTGGGTTTTCTAGCCTGCTGGTTCGACGGAAGACGTGCGACCGTACAGTAGAAACGGTCGCACGCCTTCCATACACTGCACAATTCTCCTACGATCGCGGGATTTCCCGTGATTCTCGTACGAGAATCGTGCAGTGTATGGGCACCTTAAGGAAAAGTCGATTTAGATAGCTCCCACACTACAGTCCAGCTCAAGCAGCAACATTTCAAAGAATCTTGATTGAAGAAACAGTTGGCTAGTTAAAAGAGAAATAAAAAAAATCATAAACAACATTTTATTTTTCCCAGCAGAGCTAAAATAGAAAGAAAAAAAATTGTCCATCCTCCTAGGACACAAGCAAAAGACTGAGGCATGCTGATATCAGGAGGGGTCCTAGCCTACAATTTGTTTGCCAAATCCTCCTGTAGACAGTTGTATAACCAACAACATGACTTCTCGTGTCCCTCAAAGGGACGAGAAATAAGTACATCCCAACATATACCACCAGTTAAAATCCATGTAATAAAAACAGGTGTTCCAGATTAGGTGCCAATGATTAGAACCTGCTTAGGGAGTATGTAGGTGAAACGGGTCTTATTTGAACCTCAGATATCTAGGATCTGGTATTCGCTTTGCTACTGTCGTGTGTAATGTAATTATGCCAGGATCAAAAGAGATCTCTAAGGTCCTCAAAGAAAGTTGGGCATGCCTATGGA
This sequence comes from Nanorana parkeri, assembly GCF_000935625.1. Classification (NCBI taxonomy): domain Eukaryota; kingdom Metazoa; phylum Chordata; class Amphibia; order Anura; family Dicroglossidae; genus Nanorana; species Nanorana parkeri. The sequence continues at coordinate 1,259,294 of NW_017306659.1, forward strand.
TCTGAAAAATGATTTAAAAATACTGCCAAATAAATCATTCCACTGTAAGGAAAATAACCTACAAGTGGGGTAGACTTCAAACGACTGCTAATTTGGCCACAACTGGCCTGCTCAGCAGATGCAGATCAAATGCACTCTATGCCATGCTAAAATAAGTCTCCAAGGACTAGAGCTGCAACAGTTAATCGATTTAGTCGATTAAAATCGACGATTGAAAACGTTGGCAACGTTTTCGATCGTCGATTCGTCGGCTATCGATTGATTTGCCTGTTCGGGGCTGTTCCGGGCTCCACATGCGGCCTGAGCCACACGTCACACGCTGCTCCCGCTGTGCCCACGGCACAGGCCGCATAAGCCATGCCCACCGCACAGGACGCTGAAGCCGCGCACACCGCTGCTCTACTCCTCGACGCGATCTCCCTCACTCGTCGCTGGCCCGCCGACAATCGAGGGCCCACCTTCTGAAGCCAGTGGTGGACGGAGCTGCAGTGTGAAACAGGTGTGCGGGGATATAGTGGTGGAATAGGTGTCAGTGTGGAACAGCTGTGTGGAGAGGCAGTGGTGGAATAGGTGTATGGGGGTGCAGTGTGGACCAGGTGTAAACGCCAGCTACAGAGGACTACAAATCCCAGCAATAGTACATTATAGTATAATGTACTATTGCTACATTCCTCTATAGCTGCTGGTATTCTGCACTGCGCCGCTGTATAATGTACTATATTGCACACCACACTTTTTTTTTACCTCCACCGCACCAAGCTTGCTCCCGTGATGGACTACAATCTTAACACAAACTAGTCGTCAATCACTGGAGCCTTTTTTTTTTTTTATCCGATTAACCGATCGAACTTAATAATCGGCCAACTAATCGATTATGAAAATAATCGTTAGCTGCAGCCCTACCAAGGACCCCACAATTTAATTATGGAACTACAGGTAACTTCTGCAACAGCTGGAGTCAAAGAGCATGCATCTATTATCAGAAAGATTGTACCAATTTAACCTGCATGGGAGTTGTGCTGTGGATTGATGAATTAAAGATAGAGTTATTTATCCACAGGAATAGTAGACAAGACTCCGCAATCGGTTATCAAACACAGAAACACTTTGGAAAGACAAAAAAGGTCCTTCTATGGCATTTGCATTACTTGTAAGTCACACCTGGTGACTTACAAAGGTGACTAAATATTCCAAAATAGGAGGGGATAGAATCTTCTAAAATTTCATGAACATCCCATATAAGTGGAGACTAGGGATGCACCGATACCTTATGTTTCAGTATTGAGTAGGAGTACAGATATTTATCTTTCAGTACTCGCCCATACTAATACTTCTCTAGCATGGAGCCGGTCTTTCTGGCCAATCAGGAAGCCGGGTGGCCAATCATTACCTGTCCCCCGGCTTTCCGATTGGCCAAATAGCCAGCTCCATGTTCCCTTGCGGCACTGCCGGTCGGAGGAAATCTCCCTTTGCCCGGAAGTTCTGGTATTGGGGGTAAGTATCAAAGCATTTGGGCAAGTATGAGTATTCGGCCATGGTTCCCTTCAAATCCATGTTCAAATCTAAAAACCCAAATTTACTGCCAAGAGGCACTGTAGAGATAACAAAAATGAAAGTTAAGCCAATATTAACCATGTTGTTCACCAAAGTGAGCCAATATAGAAAAAAAAACACCAAAAAAAACAAAAACAAGGATAAATGGGTCTGGGGGTTCTGTAGCTAAAAAAGGGATACACTGACAATGGAGAATTGTTTTGTTTTTTTAAATCCTGTCAAATAAATTCAGTACACAAATGCACAGGCTGCAAAGACTTGTCAATGCATAGAAAGAGCAGAGCCGTGACCTTAAATCCTGCTCAATGAGAAAAAAGCGCTCCTTGGTGTAGCTGGGGAGACAACAAGGATAAAAGCAATGTAGTCATCTTCCAATCAGATTCGATAATACAGATTCAAGAAAAAAAAAAAAGGGTTTAGTAGTGAGGTAGGCACACAGACAGATATTCTGTAATTTAGTTGAAATAGCAGCTGTAATGCACAGGTGAAATAACCCACTGAATATTAGTTCAGGCAGAAAAGAGTTAAAGGCTGTACACTGCTCTGTGCCAAAATGTTAGCGCTACCCACTTATGATGTGTTACATGTATAATGCAGGAGAATAAGAGCGTTGTAAACAAAAGTCCACTGCATCACTATTGGAACACAGTACCATGGCTGTAATAATAAAAAGCAGTCCATGCCCCTGATCTAAACCCCTTTGCAAGGGAGTATTAAAAAAAGCATAAGTATAAAGGGTTTGTTTACACTATGTAAAGTGGCTGGCATTTTTCTACACCTGATCAACGCCAGTCACAGCAGGGGCACATAGAAACCAATTGGTTGCATTGTAAGGAATTCTGTCAGTACTGGTTTGTCTAGCTGACACTTTGCTTAGCAGTTTGCTCTGTTGAACGAAGATGAAAATTACTGGCAGAATTACCAGGTGAAAATAAAAGTGAAAAAAAAAAAAGAAGCCAAAAAAAAACCAACAAAAAAACAAAACTAATGCATCCACCACATTTAAGGATTAGTAAGCTGCAATATATTACATTTTTGCTTTTGTGTTCATATACACTTTAACCCCTTCTTGACCAATGACAGGATTATACTGTCACGATCTTTCAGTTAATGAACGATCGGTGATGGGATAATCCCGTCATGTGGTACAATGAGTGCTGGGTCCCTTGGAGTCTGAGGCAGACCCTCCACAGCAGATTAGGTTGTCACAGCCCTATGATCACAGCGATGGCAGATCACTGCGATCTCAGTGCTGTGAAAGCAACAGAGCCGGCAGCAGCTCACTGTGTTGTGCAGCTGTGAGCTGGCTGTGTGTTACAAACTAAGAAAGTATCTGAGGAGAATACTGTATTCTCCTCAGGAGATACGAAGTATTAAAGACACTGGAAAAAAAAAAAAAACAACAACAACAACAACAACACAAAGGGGGGAAAAATTAAAATGTATAAAAAAAAAAAATATAGTGCTGATGAGGCTATTAAAGATAGGAGCCAAAACATACTACATTCTAAAATTGTTCCAAAATAAAATGGTATTTTACATCTTGTATTGTGTGACCAAAAAAATCTCCCAAAACAAGCTTAAATTATAAAACCAGGAAAAATAATATAATTTATTATGAATTACTTTGTTATCTTTGCTCATTATGTACACATGATTATTGCCAAAACTGAAAAGTGCTTTTTAAAAAAAATAAAAATACAAGAAGAATTTATATATGCATAAGTCACATCAAATTAAAGCCCATTTTGTCCTTTAAAAAACTGTATATAATATGTGTAGGTTCAATGAATGAGGAAGATGGAAATTATCATTAGGGCTTGAAAAATTTTAGGGTGTCTCACCAGTCAAAAATGTCACCAGTCAGCATGACCGGATTATAGCCTTGCAATTTATGCTAACATTTTTTGGGACAGGCATTTAATCACAACTGGGGGGTTTATTTTTTACTATAGAATGAAAAAAGTACCGTAAATTTCAGGGGGAAAAAATGTTTTCCCTACATTATGTTAAAAAACACATTAACCCATATTTTTGGTAAAATATAAAAGATGCGGTCACATCGGGTAGACACAAAACATGTCAAACTTTAAAATTGCGTAAGCCCGCAAAAAATAATAGTGATTGATGGCCCTAAAATTATTGTGTTCACTCTGACTTTAGCGGGGATATGTAACATGTGTGGCGCAATCGCCATTTTCACACGTAGGCACACCAGACACATGTTTGTGTGTGTGTGTATGTGGGGGCAGGAGAGTTTAAAACATTTTTTTGTGGGTTTATTTTTTATATTTGACTTTACATTTTTTTTTACTTTATTTTTTAATGCTTCACTTAACTTTATTGCTATCACATAGGGGGCTAAGAATCCCCCTATGTGATAGCCAATTTACACAGACAGGTCCCCTTTATTGTGACATCAGGGGTCTCAAGGACCCCTAATGTCACATAGGGACCCCCAAAGAAGCTGATAAAGCTTGAGTGAATTTTCAAGCCCTGGAAATTATGGTTAAACAAACATATAGCAAAAGTGGCAAAATTGATCCAGACCCCAGGAACGAAAAAACATTTGTGAAGCAGTGTCACTAAGGGGTTAAATATGCCTGTTATTTTTCAACTGGCATTTAAAAGATTCATAAATATATCAAAAGAGGGGTTGGTTATATTAGGGGTACCACATCCCATAAATGTTCCACAAGACCTCCAATAATTCAAACCGGATTTTTTATGTACCCACTCAGAAGGTGCACACTATCCACATTTATGGCTAAAGAGAGGGAACCAAAGGATTTTCAAGAGAAACTGAACAGAGATAATAAATGGCTAAGATAAATTTGTTAGGGGCAAACTAGCATTTGAAGGTGGCTATGCATATAATTGGAACCAAAAGACAAAAACGCATGTTCAGAGACCAATTTCCACCAGGGATGAAAAGAAAACTTGATAGCACTGAATCTGATTTTTCTTCATCTTCCACAGCTAGCACTAAAATCAAAGGGTAAGGGAGATCTCCCCAACCACAATGCATGCAAATGAGGTGGTGGACATCACAAACAGGTAGATGGTACGCACCTTTTAACACAAAAGGCTAGACATGACAGTAGTATTAACCACAAAAACACCACTTAGATTAAGAAATGACACCCGACAACAATGCAGACGCTAATACACCATTTTAGACACTGGCCCCTAATTTGGGAGCCTTTCATAAATCATATCTACTGGGGAACTTTCTCCACACACTTTAGCACAGGGCACTACAACAGACAAGAAAAGAGGGGAAACTAGACCCATTCCGAAATCAAGATGAAAACAGGTGAAAATGTGAATATGATCAATCTGCCCTTGCAGGAGTTATCTGAAGATCATTGCAACTAGGACTTTTGTCACTCTTAAAACTTGGATAAGTTTGAATTGGTCAAAGATCAACATCCGTTCAAAAATGAAGGTTTAGATTTATCCATGAAAATGATTGTGGACAGTCATCACAATTTGACATCCCCGATCATTGGAAGTAGGGCTGCAACAACTAAATCGACATAATCGATTATTGAAAAAGTTGTCAACTTTTTCAATAATCGATTAATCGGCTTCCAATCAGTTGGCCCTGTTCGCAGCTCCACACGCTGACAATGGCCTCCTCCCCATCTCACGCTCGCCGCTGCCAGACCCGCCCGCATCCACGCTCCACCTCCTCTCTGCCTCACACTCACCGCCCACCCACATCCACCATCGGCACAGGGACGCGGGGAGATGTAGTAAGGAGGAGCAGGTGTGGGGTGATGACAGCCGCCAATAGACAGGCCTGATCTCAGAAGCAAGTTGCTGGAAGACTGCTCAGGTAAGCCTGCACTTTCCCACACATGGTGCTCTATAATGTATTGCTGGGATTTGTATTCCTCTATAGCTGATGGTACATTGTGCTGTATATTATACATAGGAATACAAATCTCAGCAATACATTACACACTGTATGTATAATGTATTGCTGGGATTTGTTGTACTCCTCTATAGCTGGTGATATTCTGCATTGCGCTGTATAATGTACTATTGCTGGGATTTGTTGTATTCCTCTATAGCTGGTGATATTCTGCATTGCGCTGTATATAGGACTACAAATCCCAGCAATAATACATTATACAGTGGTGCCATGCTGAATACCACCAGCTATAGAGGACTACAAAACCCAGCAATAGTACATTATACAGCGCAATGCAGAATGCCGCCAGCTATTAGTACTATTGCTGGGATTTGTTGTATTCCTCTATAGCTGGTGGTATTCTGCATTCATTGCTGTATAATTTTACACTTTCCATTTCACTATATTGCACACCTCACTATCTTTCTTTTTTACTTCCACCGCTCCAAGCTTGCTCCTGTGATGGACTACAACCTCAATACAAACTAGTAGTCCCATCACTGGAGCCTTTTTAAAAACGTTATTTTATTGTTTATCCAATTAATCGAACCTAATAAAATCGGCTAACTAATCGACTTTGAAAATAATCGTTAGCTGCAGCTCTAATTGGAAGGATTATAATATGGATGATTTAAGTATTTTATTCAAATTACTAGACAATAAATATGATATGGAGACCAACACCCATAGACTTGTGGGGATGGGGAACCTGGCAGGAGTTTAACATGCTGGTAATACCTAATTTTTCTTAACTATATTGTCTTTATTCATTGATTCAAGTTTGAGGTAATAATCCCTAAATTAAACTATTGAAACATCAGACTCCTGTTGTCTTTCAACACCCATTTGGAGGATTATCAACTGCCCATACATTCGCCCAATAGACTTTTACCAAGCGTTCCTATTCAACTGGCTCCATGATGGTTCAATCATGATGTGAAGTAAGGGGACCAAATATATGGAAATGATTAACACACACGTGCGTCAGTTTCTGGCTTGCTGTTGCTGCAGGTGCCACCTTTGCCATTCATTTCAATAGATCCCAAATGCACCCATCGCCTGCACTATAACGTGTTGTACTGCAATGCCCTGCATTCCAGTGAAGTGCGATTTTAAAAGATGTGCATACCATTTTATTCTGAAAACAAACTTTGTCTCTAACACTGCATTTGTGTATTGTATTTTAAATAAATTACGTTAATTTTTTATTTTTTTTTCCCGATTAATCGAAGTTAACAATCAGTTAAACTAATCGATTTTATAAAAGTGTGTGTATGTGTGTGTACATACACAACTTTTTTTTAATAATTGCATGTATTATATTAGTTTCATGGATTTAAAATAATGTGAATTGTAAAACTAAGCCAATATAAGTTTTTCATTTTTGTTTACATTTTTACTTTTTTAATCTGTTTAATTTTAGTTTAACGAAAATATTTTTTTTTAAACTTAATTGCTGTGAGCAATAGCCAGCCTGCTATTGGGCATTTCAATCTGCAATAGCCAATAGCAGGCTGGCTATTGCATCCGTCCACTGCCTGCTGTCAATCAGCAGAGGGGGGACCTAAATGAAGAAAGTTCTCCATCAGGTCCTCCTCTGCTGACTTGACAGCAGAGGAGACAGTGGGCGGGTGCAATAGCCACCCTGCTATTGCATTTTAAAATATCCAATAGCAGGCTTGGTATGGCTCTCAGCCTCTAGAACCAGCGGAGGCACGGGGGCAGAGGAGGAGCGGGGCGGCAGCAGAGGTACGAGGGGCAGCGGGGGAATGCAGTCTCTCCTCCCCGCTGGTGGCGGCTGCAGTGGTCTGTGTCCCTGCCAATACATGCAGGGATTGAAAGGTACACAGGCCGCTGCAACCGGCACCAGCAGGGAGGAGAACGGAGGAGCAGAGCAGCGGCAACTAACCATAAACCATCGATGATGAGAATCATTGCTCATTATTGATTATAATCGATTTAATGGATTTGTTGTTGCAGCCCTACCTCACATAATGTAACGCACTGTAGGTTCTGCGGGAGTGTGCGTGCAATGTCATGGTGTGAATCCACCCTTAGACAGAAAGCATGTTACTGGCAGGATTGCCAGGTGAAAATAAAGGACAAAAAAATAATAATTTGGGAGGGGGCTTAGATATGATTTAGGCCACCTGAGCTGTCCCTTTAGTTTTTGTGTACCTAGCGTTCAACTCCTGTAAATGGCACTATAACCCACTGTCAACTAGTGTGTCTCTCAAAGAACAAAAGAAAGAAAGAAAAAAATTTTACAGAACGATTTTATAAAAAAATATTTAAAAAAAACAAAGTAAATACACTTGTTAAACCATTTAAATAAAAACATGACTAAAAAAATATTATGATTAGATTTCCTTTCAACATTTGAAAGATTGTTTTTTTTAATGACTGTACACAAACCCATGCTTGGTGCATAATGCATATGGGGAGCTCTGGCCTTGGTAGCAAAAAAGTAATTTACTTAAATCTGCAGGTTAACACACATGCATACACACATACATGACCCAAAACCATTATAGCTTCCTTTAAGTAATAAAAGGAGTGATCTCTTCACCAACACAAAACTAAAATTAGAAAAGCACTGGAACGGAAATACATAATCGAGCTTACATGCCAGAAGACCAGACATCACTTAAACAACTTCTGCATCGTACGGGTAGTTTTATGAGAAGTACAAGTAGTTTGGGAATGAAGCCAAAACACATAACAAATGAGCATTTCACACCAATAATATTTAGCTTACAGAAGTTACCTCAAGTGCCCTTACAGACTTTCAGAACCGTACCCTCACCGCATTCTCTGTGGAAGACAAAAGAAAAATTGAATTAATATTATTGAATGTATAGAAACAGAATTCAATATTAGCTACAAAGTGAAACATTGTAGTGTTACTGATCAAAGAAAAGCATCAATAATTAAGAATCAATCAGTAACAAATGAAAAACAAAAAAGGTAACAAAAACCTCCAATACTGCAGAATTGAGTAAATTAGAAAACAAAGGGAATGTACAGTGTTTACATACATTTCTTTACTAGTTCAGGAGCAGTGAACAATCTAGGACAACATAGCTGAACTGGAACAGGAGCTGAATTGGAGAATTTTTCCATATCAGCTATGTTGTCCTAGATTGTTCACTGCTCCTGCCTTGCCCAACCACTTTAGCCTTTTGTGAATAACCCTATATATATTCCACGGTCAACTGTTAGTGGTATTATAAAAAAGTGGAAGCAACTGGGAATAGCAGAAACTCAGCCACGAAATGGAAAGCCACGTAAGATGACAGCGTGGGGTCAGCGGATACTGAAGCGCAGAAGTCACCAACTGTCTGCAGAGTTAATAGCTACAGACCTCCAAACTTCGTGTGGCTTTCAGATTGGCACAACAACAGTGCGTAGAGAGCTTCATGGAATGGGTTTCCATGGCTGAGCAGCTGCATTTAAGCCTTACATCACCAAGTGGAATGCAAAGAGTTTGATGCAATGGTTTAAAGCATGCCGCCACTGGACTCTAGAGAACTGGAGACATGGCCACGCCCCCTCCCACCCCAGAAAAAAGAGGGGAGTTTGGTGTGCGATTGCTGTGCTTTCCAGCAGCTACTGCTCTGGAAAGCATCGCAATTGGTGTAAACTGGCTAGGGATGCAGCTATTATTTTCATAAATCGATTAGTAAGCTGATAATTAACTTCGATCAATTAATTGGATTTAAAACAAACAATTTAAAATAAAATATGCGGCGATACATGACATGTGTAGCGCAAACGTCGTTTTTCTATGTAGGTGCAACCAACTTGTGTTTCTGTTAGTATATGCACATTTGCAGGGTTGGGGGACTTAAACATTTTTTGGAGGGGGGATTTTGTTTTCTTCCCCCTCATTGCTATCACATGGGGGGCTCACAAGCCCCCTATGTCATGGCACATTGGAGGTGATAGGTTCTCTTTAAAGGTGACATTAGGGGTCTTTTAGACCCCTAGTGTCACCTTTCCACTTCACTGGATTCAGCGGCTGAATGTAAATACAGCAGGCAGTGGCTGGGAGCAATAGCCAACCTTTCTATTGGATATTTTAAATTGCAATAGCCAATAGCACTGCCTGCTGTCGATCAGCAGAGAGAACCGAAGGAGAAAGTTCTCCATCAGGTCCCCCTCTGCTGATTGACAGCAGGCGGGTGCAACAGAACGGACCTTTCCGAAAACTTCTGTGTACGTCTGGTGAGTGCATAATTACACAAATAAGGAGCACGGACAGCTGACACTTTGAGATATATAACCAAAAGGAAACAGGTTAATCAAGTGGAAAAGGAGTGGACACTTGTAACGCTGTGAACTGTTAACGGACGGAAGGACGGAGGAGCAGCAGAGGTACGGGGGTGGGGAATTTCAGAGTCACCGGCCGCAGTCTCTTCTCCCCTTTCGTGCCGGCTACAGCTGTCTGTGAAAGGGACACAGAAGGAAGAAGAGACTGCGGCCGGTGACTCTGAAATCCCCAGCTGCTCCCCCCTCGTACCTCCACTGCCAGCAACTAATCCAAAATCAACTAATCGATGATGGGAATAGTTGCCAACTAGTCTCATCATCAATTTTAATCGATTTAATCGATTAGTTGTTGCAGCTCTAAAACTGGCCCTTATGATTTTTCCCAACCTCTTTCACTCTTCTTTATCAGCTAGGTCTGCATTTAAATGCTGAGAAAAGCCTAAAGAACTGAAAATTAAAAAAAAACAAAAAACAATTTACTGAATGCTATTACATGTATTAACCCCTTCAGGACCAAGGCTTTTTTTTGTTTTTTCTTAAGTAATACTTAAAACCTCCAAACATTATATATTTTCTGAAAGCCAAGATTTTGCAAATTTTTATGTTGCACCAAATTAGCGCAACTTATTATTATCAAACCCCAACATTTACTGAAAAATGCACTTAAGTTAAAATTAGTGCCCCAAAACACTATTTAAAACCCTTTTTTTTGTCAAATATAAAAGATGAGATTACAACGAGTAAATAGATACCCAACATGTCCAGGTTAAAAATGGTGTGCGTACGTGAAAATTCGGTACCCCAAAAAGTCCATAGAAAACGCTTAAAAAGCCCCTGTGACATCTTTTCTGGGGGCATCTTATGTGCAATAGTACATATTGTCCAATACAGATGTCACCAGCACTAAGATTCCATGTTAGTGCAAAACCCATTTTATTGATACTTGTCATTCAAACGACAAGCGCTTTCGGGGTCACCCAGGGTCCCCTTCATCAGGCTCAGAAATGACATTGCATAAAAGTACCACAACCTTTATATAGACATTCTAGTATCGGTGCTCGCCCAAATGCTCTGATACTTACCTCCAATAGCAGAACTTACACTTAAGAGGGAGATCTCACTCTGACTGGCAGTGCCAGGGGAGCATGAAGCCGTTCTTCCTTTCCAATCAGGAAGCCGGGCGGTGGGTTATGACTCACGTCCCGGCTTCCTGATTGGATAGGAAGCTGGCTTCAGGTCATGATCGGCCGCCCAACTTCCTGATAATTGGGGCACAAGGCACTGGCGAGTACAGGGGAGGGGGGAAAAAAATAAATAAAATCAGTGCATCCCTAATTTGTGGGGATGTTCAGATACCGATACTTGACATTTTCACGAGAATCTACCAGGGTTGCAGCTGGGACCTGGCTCTGGCGCTCCACCACTGTCCTGAAATCAAAAAGTACTTGTACTTGAAAAAAATGGTATCGGTGCAGCCTATATATTTATTTAAAAATTTTTTTTTTAAATCAAATCATTCAATAAAAAACAGGAATGCACAAATCATAGGACCTCCGTATGATCCTTACAAAATGACAGCTGCCTCCTAATTTTTTTTATTTTTCTCTAGTCCAAGTCTTGGAGCTGGAAAAGTATCTGTACTTGTACCGAGTATGGCACTTGGTATCTGAGCATCCCTACTAATATTCACTAACATGGAATCTTACGAGCACCCGTTACTTTTGGGATATCTGCTAAGGAGTGCAGAAATGTATATGGATACTGCTTTGTGTAGTACATATCTGGGACCTGTGGCACACTGGCATCTTATTGGGGCATTGTGTATGTACAGAATGTATATCTGGGGTCCTGTGGCACACTGGCATCTTATACATAAATGATGACCCCATATTTGTGGACCAGTGGCACAACGGCAAGTTGTGATTAACTCCATATGATTTGTGATACATTGTGATAAACTCCAATGTTATTTAAATGACAAAATATATGCATAGTGTACTTTACAAACAAATTGCCGTGAGGCGCTACAGTGTTCGGGTTTGGCCTGAAAAAAAGGTGGCAACCCTAGCACAGATGGATCAGGAAAGATGCACAACGCATTCAGTTTGGCAAGTGACAATTTTTTTTTGCCACTTTTAACTGCCACATCAAATTCGCTTGCAGCCCATTCACACCAGAAAATGCCCACATGGTGTGTATAACGCGCATGCATTACTGTGTTGCATCTGCACTGTGTGTTGTGACAGTACATGCTTCAAAAAAACATGTGAACTGGTGAGGGCTTGTGTAGGAGCGGTGAGGATGGTGCAATAACTCGGAGCACTGAAGTGCATTGCAGTGGCAAGATGCATTGTGCTGTACAAGTGCCAATGCAGTGTTATGGTGTAAACACGGCACAGAAAACACAATTGTTTTCCATTTGCACTCGTGTTCAGCCTGTGCTTATCTGATCTGTGAATGAGCCCAATTAACAAAAAACACTTCATTCAATTTTGAGCAAAAAAGCAACACACACACAGGGTACATTGAAGACAACAGTTTTCTCAGTATCCTTGTGTTGAACTCAACACACCTGATGTGAGCAAGCCCTTAGTTTTATAGACACAAAGGTTATCGTTTGCAATGAAAAAGGAAAAAAAACAAACTACTTCTTATAAGCTTGACCATAATTCTGCTGTGCAGGGAACTTTCTACAATAGAGAAAATAATAAAATGGGTCTATGCATTTTTAATGCACATGTGGGAGGAATAATGTATGACCCTGCCCATCACCATCATAGGTTTCCTCCCAGGAATGTCCATGTGCATCCTTGAAAAGCCTTCTCTGCTCTTCTCTCCAGCCTTTTCCCCTCACATCATGGTGGTATTTCACTGCTGCTTAACATGGCATAATCACCATGAAAAAATTAGCCTCTGAAACTTTTCTCCGGAGGTGATAAAATATTGTGATGTGTGGAGAAAAGAAACCGTGACAATGCAGATATTATCTCCTTGGTCTATTAAACTACCTGCTGTCCGGCCTTTGCAAGTAAACGGCCGGACAGCGGCTTCTTGAGGGCGGGTGGGTGTCTTTAGACGTCCTATCCCATTCCGCTTGTGAATGTAAACAGCCAGCGATGGCTGTTTACATACAAGCGTTTGGGCGTCTGTAGAGACGCCCGATCGCTTGTAATATCTGGTCGGGTGTGCGGGCCCCCCTCAGTCGCCGCCACTGCTGGAGATCCCGGGCTCCGCTGTTCCCGGTGTGAGCCCAGGACCAGCACAGCAGCTCTGCGGCCAGAGATCAAACGGAGCTCAGTACACAAGCTCCGTTTGATCTCCTCTTCTGAATGCAGGCAGTGATGTGTATTACATCACTGCCTGCATTCAGTGTCACTCTCCGGTACAGAAACTGGAGAGAAGCTGGTGAAGCAGGTCTCTGCTTCATCAGCTTCTCTGGGGGTCCCTAGGTGACATTAGGGGTCTTAAGACCCCTGATATCTCCATAAAGAGGACCTGTCACTGCAAATTGGCCATCACATAGGGAGCTTGCTTGCTCCCTATGTGATAGCAATAAAGTTCAGTGAAAAAAAAAAAGGTTTAAAAAAATTTGCAAGTGGTTAAATATATAATGGAAAGCATTTTTTAAACTATTCAATACAGTGAGTGAAAGTTGTCACCAGGTAAAAATAAAAATGCCTGAGAAAAGAAAACCATATCCAAGGACTGGTAAGCTGCAATACGTTACATTTTGTTCTTGGATTTAGATATACTTTAAAGCCCAAATGCAGCTTTTTTTACAATGCTTGCTCAGCAGGGATTTCCAGCTTCCATAAGAAACTTCACAGACAAGTATTCTGTTTCATGTCAGATTTTCTTTAAAGTATCTGGAGAAATCTGTGATGGATAAAAATAATTTAAAGCTCGAAAATATTTGGTGTAACATTTGTCTATTTTCCTGGCTGACTGGAAGCTTGACTCTAGGGTGAGAACTATACTCCGTGAATACAGTTAGCAGAATTCAGGATTTCATTTGTGTTGGCAAGAGCTACACTATTCACAGAAGGCAACTGGAAAGCAAATAAGGTCTGCACAGTTGCACTAGCTCAGTTATACAGAAGCTCAAATCAGCAGCTAGGTTAACTACCCCTGGCCTGCTTCATCATAAGCACGTTCAATGCCAGTTATCTTTATTTACAGTTCTCAGGTACTTCTAATCATGATTAACACCATGTTTTAATCAAACAAAAACAAGCACAGGACAAATGCAAGGACCTACAGCTTAAAGTAAAACACAAGCCTCGGTAACTCAAATTGTCACAACGATCAGTAAATCCAGAAATGCAAAACCCAGAAGTTGTATGCAAATTTGGCCTTTTGAACTGTAAAAAGGAGCTTGGTCCTGTCTACCACCTTCCGGAATGCCCATCCGATTAACCCTTGTTCAGGTATCGCTACATGCCATATGGCGGCAGTAGCAGGGCCCTGTAAGCAGACTCGCGGTTGCTATAGCAGCCAGAGGTTTGCATACAAGTGTAAAGCAGACTGTTGGCTTTACAGTGGAAGTGATTTGAGTGGCTGCAAAGCCAACTGGTCACTTCCATGTACCACTCCTCAAAAGTTCCATCCCCCAATCTGTGTTTTATCAGCTTCAATGGAGTAGAGGTCACTTTAGGGGTATAATAGACCCCCTAATGCCTCCTTAAAGAGAACCTATGGCCCACTAGTGTGCAATTACAAAGTGGGTTTGCAATATAAAGTTAAATACTTGCGCATTTTAACATGTGTGGTAAAATCAGCTCTGGCAGCCAAAAGGGTTCAAGGGCCAAAAAGGAGATTTAATGGACTGGGATGATTCCGATATTTTCCAATATGCTGTTGACCCAACAATTAGTAATCAGCATAATGAAAAAAAAAAAAAAAAAGAAGGATGATATCAGCAAGTACAGATATCATCTCTTGATCAGGTTGCTCTAAACCAGTGGTTCTCAACCTGTGTAACCTCAAGGCCCACATTTGTCCTCGATCATTAAGTCGCGACCCAAGTTGAACTGCAGTGGAACGCACGGCATTGTGGGCTGCTGTGCCGTGACTGAGCTCCATCCATATGTGCATTGCTTGTACAGCTCCCATGCACACCTGTACAGGTGACGGGAGCCCAAATGTGATTTCACTCCAGTCCAGGCATCTCTACAGGACAAGCGAGGGAGCTAGTAGCATTACACGCATGGATGGAGCTCCCTCGCGACCATACCCCCAGCCCACCCCACCTCAAGTCAACACTCAAAGCCGGGCAGCATATTTTGAATGGTTGCTCAGAGTAAGAATGGACAGTGCTGGGCTAGAGGGCCTCTCACCTAGAAAAGTGGAAGGCATGCGGCGACCCACTGAACATGGGGTCGCAACCCAATTTTGGGTCCCGACCCACCAGTTGAGAACCAAGGCTCTAAAAAATGTTGCACAAGATTTAAAAAAAAAAAAAAAATATCCTCCTTGCCACGGAGAGTGAAAACAGTAAGGCTGGACACATCCCACTTTTCACCAGATACAATTTAAAAAGACATAAACAATTCTGAAATGCACAAGGAAATTTACAATGACAATTAGATTTACTGAAAAGAGAAAACACCACTGAAGAGGCTGCAAGTTAAACATGTTTCTACCAGCTTTGCCGAAAGTCTAAAAATGCTCAACATTCAAGTGAAATCTGATCTGTCTGAATCTGAAAAAGGAGAGCTATGCATTTTCCATATACTTGTCAAAACCAGACCACATGACCTACACTTCAAAACTTCACAGCTAGAAAGTGACTTTCAAACTGTGAAGTAGCTCATTGAAGCTTCAAAAGTGTAATGACAAAATGATCTGTGCCTTTTCTTTAAATACATTAATCGGTGCTTGGAAAGAACCCTGTATTCTGGGTCAGTGCTGTCCAGAGCTTTGACTTATTTCCAAGTAGAGATTAAAGGAGAACTATGAGGTGAGTGCTTTTCACTCACCTCATAGTTCTAGCCGACCCGTGACAATGAGACTGTCACAGGTCGGCTCAGTAGATCAGGAGGTGAGCGAACACATACCAGGTTCGCTCACCTCTCGATCCTGTCACGGCTCTCTGCCGTGACAGGGGGAGGGCTGGATTCCCCTCTCCCCACTCCGATCTGCCAGCGCTGACTGGCGGAACGGACGGGGGAGGGGGCGGGTACAGCTGGCTCTGCCTCTAGATAGGCAGAGCCAGCTGTCACTCACGCAGCTGGTCGGATCCCGTCATCTATGTCGGGATCCGCTCCGGCTGCGGCGTCTCAGTATACCGCGAGCTGTAGCTCGCGGTATACTGAGCATAGGGTAACGGGAGGACGCTAGTTTGTGTCCTCCCGTTACCCCAAGGAGAACTATGGGGAAAAACACTGACCCCATAGTTCTCCTTTAACCCTTTCACTGCCAGGCCCCGCACCACATTTTCCCCCTCTAGTGGCTGGGCTAATTTTGCAGTTTTTCACCTACAGATTTCAGAGTTTGTAACATACCACCCAAACTACACATTTTCTGAAAGCACAGGACTGATGGAACAAAAAGATGGAGCTACTAAATTTAGTAAATCCCATGATGGCTGGAAAAATGCGATATTTTAGATAAAAATACACTAAAATCATTAGAGCACACACATACAACATAACTTTCAAACTACCCACTAAATCCAAAAGGATAAAACTGTATTGAGTTAATAAATAAATACTAGCAAGTTTAAAATTTGATCCCCACTGCTCTCCCACTTCAATTTTCTCAGTTTTGCAAAAAGGAGGATGGGGCACAGATTGCAGAAGGATCACTGGCAGGTGGCTGGTGGTGCAGGGCAACAAGTAAAATATGTTTTAAACAAAGAGCAGCATCCAGTGATTTAATCAACATTTGAAAAAGCTTAAAAACCTTTTGAATTCGAAATCACGTTAACATGGCTTAAAAGAAACATTCAAGTAGTACCTATTTTTACTTGCATTGTTGAATTACCTCTAGCAATGCTCAGATTACAAGCACCAAAAAAAAATTCCATGTATGGCCCATTACTGAAATAGTTAAGCACATAAATTTCAGGCAGTCTATTTTTTTTAAATATAAGGAAACACCAACTGTAAAATACGAAAACATGTGACCTAAAGCCTAGTATTGAGTAGAAACATTTCGCACAGTTGTATTTTGTCTGCCATTTCTGTATTTCCACACAACTTTATAGCAGCTACAAAGTTAAACTGCTCTTTGTTGTCACTAGGAAAAGTAAGTGGATGTCAATATAAGGGCTGTGGCATAGCAGTTTCAGTAATTTATAGCTCAGACACTTTGTGTTCTGTATCATGTACAAGCTCTCAACAGATAACAGGTAATATGTCCTACTAAAATTGCTGAGGAAAATCAAAATTTGTAGTGGTTATTAAATACCTATGTGACCTGGCCCTGAGACTAAAAAATGGGTTTCCCTTACTACAGAAGAAAGCCATTACCTTCAGGCCAAAAGTGCACCCTTCTCTACAATGCCATTCAGTCTACATTGGGAACATTCAAAATAGATTGCTATGTTATGACTTTGAACTCTGCTGATGTTGATTGAATAACACTGGACTGAAGCTTAAGAACTGCTTCCTGCAACAGACAGAGGAAACCAGAGTCATAAAGCGACTAAATCATTCATAGACTTAGAGCATTTAGCATTAACTTAATTTGACCAATATTAAAAACACTAAATATTATAGGAATTAAAGAAAAAAAACCGAGGATCTCCTTTTTTAAAACAACAGTGCTTCTAGGACCTGGCAACTTATCAATATAAACTTTTACTCCTGCAGTTACTCTGTGCTCCAAGAGCTTTCAGGGCAGAGTAAAGGTTGCTTTAACATTGTGCTGTCTGCATGGATCATCAAAAAGAGCAGCAACTCTTCAGTAAAGGGCTCTCTTTTCCACAACCAGCAAATAGAATGTGAATGGAAGCAATGGAATGTCTTAGCTGAGCTCATAGGAGTTGCACCTTTTAAAACTATTTCTTCAATGAATACAAATGTTCATGAGAGTATACAAGCTATTTTTTTGGCTTATAATGCAATAAAATCTAGGTACATTAAATAACAGGTACATGAAACACACCTTTGCTTGTGCTTAGACCTGCACTAACTTATTGGGGCGGTGTGTGGATTAGAGCTGCAGCTAACGATTATTTTCAAAATCGATTAGTTAGCCGATTATTAAGTTCGATTAATCGGTTAATCGGATAAACAATAAAAAAAAAAATGGCTCCAGTGATGGGACTACTAACCCCAATACTGTAAAGTGTGGAGCCTGGTAATGACGTGGTACCAATCTCTGCAGCATTCTCCCTGTGAGCCCAGAGAGGGGAGTAAAGTCTTGATGCCCTGGACTCAAAGAAAAGGGGGCGAATTATGTAGGACTTTATTCAACCCAGAAAAAGAGAGGGAGTCAGGAGCTGAAACAGCGAGTCTGTGGAGGACATTGCTGGAGACTATGCGAGTATAGCGGCAAAAGCTGCCTTTTTAATTTGATCTATAGATGGGGAAGCAAACTTGTTTTCTTGGCCCAAGGTGCAGTTGGGCTTTAAATGAACCCTTTCACAACAGGGTCACCTTTACAAAAAAGCCCCCCTGTAAAGGAAGCTTCTCAGCTCCACAGCTGCAGCAAGCATTTGAGTGAAAAAAAAACTTTAAAAACCACTTTTGAATATTTGCAATTTTTTATATATATATATTTTTTTTTTTGGAAGAAATCCTGCACACTGCATATTACAATAGTATAGTGAGCATATTTGCCAAAGATAATTTTGTAGTGGTTTGGAAAATCACATTTATCTGGTCAATGTATTATTTTTATCCATTTAGAGCAAGGATAGGAATCTGGAAGCTGCTATATACTGTTCTTTAAGGTCTGAGACCTTCAGACCTTCACTGACCAAGAACAAGCGGCAACCAGTGAAGCCTGAAAAAATGCCAATTCCCATCCTGAAAGCTTATTTCAGGTCAGTGGTTCACTACCTAGAGAATCCAGATAGCCAGGCCGCCAATGAAATTTGCAGCTTCAGAAATACACTAATGTATGCATTTCTGTCCATGTATGTTCTCTTTAAATTGTACAATCCTGTCTAGTGAATCATGGGCATACTTAGACAATGTATGCCTACAAAACAATGCTTTTAACTGTATATAGATGTTGTTGCTTATAATGGCAAATAATTAGACTACATTTTAGCATGAGGTTTGCTAGTCAGACATACTTGCAAGAATACTAACTTCCTACTAACTTCCTACTGTGAATAGAGGTCACTTGGCCCCTTTTCACAAGCTACATCCTGTTTTATGTGTATTTTTACTCATGTCCCTTGTATGTCTAGAAAGCAAAATTATAAAAGAGATGGATGTGAACAAGGCAACTGAACAGCTTTTTGATGTTCTGATGTTCTGCAGTGTGCCATCTTTAGCTATAAAATTCTGTATTCATTTTTCACATTCCTCCTAAGTTTAGAATATTGCTGTGATTCTAATCACTAATATAAAGGAAACAAAGTGATGCCTGAAACATCTAGTTAAATGTTTATGGCTGAAAGGTGTCCCTCTTTTCCACTTCATATGTTAAGAGGTCACATCTGCTGTGGCTCTTGCTTGAAAACAATCTGAAGATCACCGTGTTAAGTGACCATCTTCAAAGCAAATGCAAGCATTTAATGAAGCTTCAAGCCCTGAAAAATTTAATTTAAGCACAAATACAAAAAAGTATAAGGAAGCATGACAAAAATATATATAACCCGTGTAATCATTTTTATGCGGGCTTGCATTTACAGTAAATTTAAAGTGACATTAAAAAGGCTAATTTTTTCCCCTCCCCCCAATGTTAGTGTAAGGACTTGCCTTAAACCATGCCTCTTAATCTGAACATCTTCTTTAGTGTAGTCTTCTGATGTCCCTCCAGCGCTTGCTCCACTGTCCTCCTCTTCTCTCATGTCCCACGGAGTCTGTGCGGGTGCACGCTGCTCCATTTGCCTGCCCCAAGATCCTTTGCGCCCGCCCGAGAAATTTTCAGATATTCGGACGGGAGCGCACAGCGGAGCGGAGACACATGTATTAACCCTTTGAAAAAAAGTTTTTCTTTTAAGTTTTTGCAAGTATCTGCTGCTTGCTAGCAGTAGATATATGCAAAAACATGCAAGGGTGTAATAACCCTTTAACCACTTGAAGTTCGCGGTGTTAAATCCCCTTCCTGTCCAGGCCACTTTGCAGTATTCAGTATTAGCCAGTATTCTTTGACTGACATATATTCCGTCATGCATGTACTGAAATTAATTTTATACCATTTTTTTGGGGACACATAGAGCTTTCTTTTGGTTGTATTTAATCACCACTGGGGGTATTATTTTTTTACTATAGTAAGGAAAAATTACCGAAATTTTTTACAAAAAAAACCATTTCCCCAATATAAAATTATGAAACATTACCCAATTTTTTTGTAAAATATAAAAAGGCGGGGTAACGTCAGGTAAAAAGACACCAAACATGTCAAGCCTTAAAATTGCGTGCCTCAAAAAACTACAATACCCAAAATTGGCCATATCCGACACTTTAAAAGCTCTTACCGCTCAATGGCCCTAAAATTATTGCTCTCACTCCGACGTTCGCGGCGATATGTAACACGTGTAGCACAATTGTGCTTAAACGTGGGGGGGTGGGGGACTTTTTTTTTTAACACTTAATGTTATTGAGATCACATAGGGGATATCAATCCCTCTATATAAACAGCAAAGGCACACTGACAGGTCCTCTTTATGGAGACATTAGGAGTCTTTATAAACCCCTGTCACCTGGGGACCCCAGAAGAAGCTGGTGAAGCAGAGATCTGCTTCATCAGCTTCCTCTCTCTGGCTATAGCAACCAGAGGACTGACAGGTGAATGCAGAAGTGATGTAATACACATCACTTCTGCATTCACAGCACGGAAGGAGATCGGCAAGGAGGAAGATGCTGACCTCCTTCCCATCTTTCTCCTGACACCCTCCCGAGCCGGTCCTGACCCGCCGATGGGGCAGCGGATCCCGGGATTGAAGGTGAGGGTGCAACGGCAGGGGTGTGGAATTCCTATTGCCCCACGCCCGGGACATGCAGTTTCGGGCGCCGGGCGAGTAGTTTTTTTTGTACACTTAGCCCCGCTCCGGACAAGCAGAGCTAAGTGTACAGTGTGGAGCCGCCGCTCGGTTTCAAGTGATCTGATCATTTATCACATCACTTGAATTAAACGAGAAGCAATTGTGTCCACAATGCCTCCCCCCCCCCCGTGGTTTTCGGGATCCCCCGCTCCTCTGGCAGACCCGAGACCACGGAACATGAGCTCACCATAGAGCCCGCTGGGCAGACGAAAAAAGTCAGTTTTTCGTCTGCTCTGTGTGATCACTGAGACCGTGGCGCTGTGATCACAGCGCCATCTGTCTCAGCTGTCAAGAACTACACAGAACATCAGTTCTGTGTTGGGAGGGCAGGTTCCATAAAGAGAACCTGTCACCTCCAAACTATCACTTAGAGGATTTTAAATCCCCATGTGATAGGAACAAAATTAGGTGACAGCAGAACTCTCTAACACGCACAATGTGCATTAAAGGGCAAGTTCACTTTCCCAGGTAATATGGGAAAATGGATTTACCCGATCAAATCTGGCCCCCGTCTCTCCCAAAAAAAACCCCACCCCCCGGCTATACTTACCTTTCGGCAAACAGTCATTACCCTCCGTCGGTGCAGGTCTACTGTCCTTACCCCGTAGTGTGCATCGCAGTCTTGCCCCATGCATTTTGAATGTCGCTCGCAAATTGCAAGCACTCATTGGTGAAAGCACCAATGAGAAGCGCTATTTAGCACAGACCAATACAGTTTTGATTAGGGATGCACAGATACAGAGTATTTGGGCAAGTACTTGTACTCGCCCAAATGCTCGATATCTTCTCCAATACCGGAACTTCTGGTCAGAGGTCAAGATTTCCTCTGACCGGCAGTGCCGTAGGGGAACATGGTGCCAGCTTCCCGTGCAATCAGGAAGCGGGGCAGCGACTAATGATCCGCCTCCCAGTTTCCTGATTGGCCAGGAAGCCAGCTCCTTGCTGATTGGCTGGGAAGAGTGGGACAGTGATGGCGGCAGTAGAGGGTGGAGCACACAGCAGCTCATACAAGCGATCAGCAAGCTCCATTCGCTTGTATGTGAAACAGCCGGTAACGGCGGTTTACAATGGACGGGTTTTAAACTGCCCGGGGGCACGCGCAAGCAACAAAAAAAATATTTTGAAGCTGTGCTCAGCCTAGCTAAACAGGACAGCCTCCTGATATGCATATTATTGTGCATTTCAGTATAATGTATTACTGGGATTTGTAGTTTTCTATACCTGCCGATAATCTGCATTGCTGTATAATGTATTGCAGAGATTTTTAGTTCCTCTACAGCTTGGAGTAAGTGGCAGAACTACCATGGTAGCAGAGGTTGCAGCTGCGACTGGGCCCTGTTGCTCCACCACTGTCCTAAAACCATTAGTCTGTATTGTTTTTTGGAAAAACTGTCACAACAGTAAGAGTACCGATATTTTGCTTTCGGTACTCACCGATTACGAGTACAGATGCTTCCGTTGGCATGGAGCAGGCTTCACGGGCAATCAGGAAGCCGGGCAGCTGTTAATTACATGACACCCGACTTCCTCATTGCCAGGGAAGCCAACTCCATGTTTAGTCGGCTTGATTGTGATTGGCCGGGGAAACCGGCTTCCCGGCCAAATCAGGAAGCTGGGTGGCGATTATTGACCTGACTGGCCGGGAAGCCAGGTCGATGCTGATTGGTTGGGAAGCCGGAATCCCGGCCAATCAGCAAGGAGCTGGCTTCCCGGCCAATAAGGAAACCAGGAGGGGTGTCATTACTCTCCGCCCCACTTCCTGATTGCACAGGAAACTGGCTCGGTGCTTCCCTAAATCAAAACTATTTGACTGTGCTAAATAGCGCTTCTCATTGGTCAGCGTGGCCACCTGACCAATGAGCGCTTGCAATTTGCGAGCGAAATTCACAATGCATATGGCAGGACTGCGCTGGACAGCAGTACAGTCAAATAGAGAGTCCCACCGCACCCGAGAAGCCCCATATTATGTGGGGTGTGATGAAGTGGCCGCTGATGGCGCCGCTAAATACTCGTAAAACAGAAAAATGCGCACACACACACACACGTCCTACGCGTGGCTAACCACGCATGGTGATATGACCTGCAATAATGCATAAAAGGATTTCGTTTTGAAGAAAACTTGGGAGTGCTGGTGATCATTTTATCTATTGGACAGATTTGGGAGAGACTGGGCCAGATTTGATCGGGTAATTCCATTTTCCCATATTACCTGGTACAGTGAACTTACCCTTTAGTGCACATTGTGCGTGTAAGAGTTCTGCTGGCTGGCTAACACAATATGGTATACAGTGGAATGGCGGCAGCACTCAACGCACACACACAATGTCCTACGTGTGTTTATTTGCATGCAGATGGCAGGGGCAGCTGGGTTGGTTTTAAATGTGTGTTTTTTTAATTTGATCACTTTTATTTTTTAAAATTTTAAACTTTATTGTTATAATTATTTTTGACTTTTTTCCACCCTTAATTTTATTCCCATCACATAGGGGGCTTAAACTCCCCCTATGTGATAGTTTGGAGGTGACATGTTCTCTTTATGGAACCTGCCCTCCAACACAGAACAGATGTTCTGTGCAGTTCCTGACAGCTGAGACAATGGGCGATGCGATTACAGCACTCCGGTCTCAGTGATCACACAGAGCAGAGCAGGAGCTCATGTGCCGGGGACCCCAAAAACCACAGACAAGATCTCTGCTAATTTCATACAAGTGATCTGGTTAGATCACTTGTATAAAAACGAACAGTGGCTCCAAGCTGTACATTTAGCTCTGCTTATCCGGAGCAGGGCTAAGTCACACTAGATGCAGTGCGTTCCGGCTCGATTTTGGCCGGAACCAACTGCCTTGCATTGCGGCCGGCTCACTTTATAGTGGGGTAGGAGGGGGAGTGGCGGGCCATTCAAGTGAATTGCGTCGTAGCCACGCCCTCCGGCCGCAATGCGATCCGCCGCAGGGGATCACAAGGCACATCAATTCAGGATGGCAGAGCGGCAAGTGTACCGGAGCCGCTGTCCTCCATAACAGCGGCTCTGTGTGCGTGGCCGAGCGGGGGATATCAGTGATATTTATCAATCCTCCTGTGCAGAGCATACACCGGAGTGATCACTCTGATCACTCCGGTGTTGGTAAATAACTGGGGACACAGTACTATGTGTCCCCAGTTATCAATGAACAGGCTGTGATTTACATCACTTCCTGTTCATTCAAGAATTTATGAATGGGGAGTAGCACTCACTACAGAGGCTCCCCCCAAATCATAAACTGGTGATAGTAAAAATATTTTGCTATCATCAGTTTGTGAATGAATGAGAAGCCTCTGTACCGAGTGCTTCCCATTCATTGAGCGTTGGGGCTGCAGAAAAAGAAATTGATGTCCTCAATTTCTTTTCTATTTCAAAAGGGAAATGTCAGGTGTCTGTTTAGACCCCAGATATTTCAAAACCATCTTTTTATCTACCGAGCCTGCGCTTTCAGAAAATATATGGTTTGGGGGGTCTTTTACAAATGCTAGCAACCCAGCAGTTGAAAATCAAATCAAATGGGAAAAAATTGCAAAAATGGCTTGGCCAGCCGATTTGAAAAATGTTCCGTAGGGCATGGCAGCGAAAGGGTTAAGGCCTCATTCACACTGCTGCGCATATACACGCGTATTGTACCATATGCAACTAAATGGCTCCATACACACAGCCGCGTATGGAGCCGTATATTTGCGTAGCGTATATATGCGCAAAAACAGAAATGCGCCCAGGCAGCGTGTTTACGCGCGTACATCACATTAAAAATTCCATTACGAGTGATGCATTCTGGGATTGCATATACTGCACGCATATACGCAATATACAAGTTTGCTTGCGTTGTGTGTGAATGAGGCCTTACAGCTAGTAATAAACCTTTACTCAGCATACTTTGCATTTTCTGAGTCAGCAAATAATCAAGGGAATGCTCTTGCCTGCCTGTATGAGATGTGATTATATATATATATATATCTACTATCTATAGATCTATAGATCTATCTCACACCATAAGCAGTGCTTTCCGGTCCGAAACACACTGCCTCGCATTGCGGCCGGCTCACTTTTTTGCCGGGATGTAGGGGGCGTGACGGGCCATTGAAGTGAATGGCACCGTAGCCACGCCCTCAATGCGATCGCCCGCACGAGAATTGCAAGGCACATTGTGCCTGCACTGCGGTGCTATCGAAATGCTACAAGCACTATTTTAAACGCACCGGACCGCACTGCAGGCACAATGTGCCTTGCGATTTCGTGCGGGCAATCGCATTGCCAACTAGACCTGCAACAGTTATTCGATTAAGTCGATTAAAATCGACGATTGAAAACAGTCAACGTTTTCCATCGTCGAAATAATCGTTAGCTGCAGCCCTATTGCCAACCACGCCCCCTCCAGCCCGGCAAAAAAGTGAGCCGGCTGCAATGCGAGGCAGTGCGTTCCGGCCAGAATCAGACCGGAACGCACTGCTTATGGTGGAACTAACCCTTATAGTTTGTGGCTCTGGTATAGTTTCAAAGCAAGCTAAACACAACATGTTATGCAATAGGTTGCACTCGATGGATTTGTGTCTTTTTTTCAACCCGACTATAATTGTCAGAACTGCTTTTTCTACACAGGAAGCCTTTTTTGAACTCCTGACTGGTGTTTCCTGTATACAGACTGTGGCACTGACCAATGTATTAGCACAGCATGCATCAATCAGGGCTAGTTCACACCAAGCTCGTTTCAGAAGCAGAGAAGTTACAGAATGGATCAAAACTGCATGATATTTTGGGCTCTGGTTCACACCGCAGCATTCAGTTCCAGAGCATGTTTAAAAAAAAACTGCACTGAATAGCCCATTTTAGGCTGTAAAAAAAAAAAACGTCCGGAACGCGGCAAAACACACTGCTTTGCGTGTGCAGAAACTCATGCAGATCTGGTCCGCATTTGGGGTGAACAAGCCCTAACACTGAGATCACCTTCTATATATTATTAAAACAGCTGCAAGCAAAGAGATACAGTATAGCTATGGGAAGGACAAGCTGAAAATGGTATCTGGCCCCTTAAAAGGAGAACTATGGTGTAAGTGAATTACACTCATCCCCATAGTTAAGAGCCGACATGCGACATGGAAACAGTCACACATCAGCTTTATTAATCGGGAAGTGAGCAAACACATAGCTTACTGCCCGATCATCTCCCTGCAGAGAGCGGTGACTGTCAGTCATCGCTCCCCACAGGGATCCCCCCCCCCCTCACAGATCCTCCAGCACTAATTGGAGGGACAGATGGGGAGGGGGGCTATATTACTTTACTATATGTCCTCTCGTGACCCTAGAGAGAACTATGGAGGGTGGGGGAGGAAAGACCCCATAGTTCTCTTTTAGGAGATTTTATTCTTTACCCTTCAATGAAAGTAATTTTAAAGCCCAACACCAGGTAAAACATTCTTTTAAAATTATTTTAAATGCTGTGTTTCCCCATTGGTGAAATTATCCCTCACCATCTATTCTGCCAGACACCCATCACCTGGACAGGAAATAAGAAAGTCTCCTCAATGGTGACTCAGGATTTTACATCTATCTAAACAAGGTTTTAACTTTTATAGAGCTGCAGCTAACGATTATTTTCAAAATCGATTAGTTAGCCGATTATTAAGTATAACCCTTCCCCACGCACCTTAAAACTATGGTTATGCTGCCACTTGTGTTTGCAGAGGGGAGCTTAGCTTTCATTTCCTGTTTAATCTCACAACACTCAAATAGGAAGCAACAAAAAATCTACCAAACAGGAAGAGAAACAAGATGTCACCAATGTATCCAATTGAATGACTTTTTATTGACGTACATTGTCACAATGAAAGCAATGTTTCAGGGCCATGCATAAATCATCCTTAGAAAGAAAACAACCCATGTGTTTCTGATCAGTGCGGTGCCATCCGCAGTCACTTCAGCACCCACTCTTCAAGGGGCTTTCCGGTAAGGAGGTGCACAAGGACACATTTGGGATCTCCCAAACAAGGAGTCCGAGAAGGGGGGAAAAAAAAAAAACACACATATTTGACAGACGTTTTAACCCAGGGGTAGCCAACCTCAGCACTCCAGCTGATCCAGATGGAACTACAAATCCCATGAGACATTGCAAGTCTGATAGCCACAGACATGGCACCTAGAGGCATAATGAGATTTGTAGATTCACCACAGATGGACTGCCAACCTACCACTGTCCTATGTTACCAAAAAAAAAATTATGGCTGGAATTAGGCTTTAACATGGTCTCTGGTATTACTGATCAGAAACTATTGTTTTCAATCAATAGAGAAATTGGGAGGAGAGAAAAGAAATCTTATGCTCAGAGAACTACAAACAATACATAGTAAGGTCTTTCATAAATTTGGGGCAAATCACCCTTTTGCCTTGTGGTAAAAAGCATTTTACCACAATGCATGTTACAAGCGTTAAGTGCATTGCCAATCATTTTAAACGTCACCCCAATGTACTAAGGCAACGTAGCTCTGACATGTGTTGCTGTGCAGCACAACATACGGAAATAAATTACCATTGGTGTGCTAGGTCAGGAAAAGTGAGGCATGCACATTTTCTCATGCTCTCTTGTGCATTAGCCGTCTTAACGCAAGTGCCCTTTAATGATCTGCATGCATGTTCCAGGTCAGTAACTAAGGCAGATATGAACCTAAAACAGCCATGCAAGCAGCATTTCCAGGAGGTGATCAACCATGGTAGTTTTCACAGTAAAGGTTTCTTTAAAAACACATTGATAAAATATAGCTGAAATAAAAGGGTCACACATTAAGCCAGTTCACCCAAAACGTATTCTGTAATAAGGAGATCCAGAATACCTGCCTTTTTCGCTGCTCCCCTACACATTGTTTGGTCCACAGGGCTTCATAAAACAAAGGGAAATTATTTAGCTTATAAAGAAAAAAATAAAGCCTTTATGAAGCAAAACTAATGTGATCTTAAGTTCATATATCACAGTCACCTTGCTCCACTTTAGGTGATTCAGGCCTTAAATCTCTGTCCAACTCAATCTCAGAAGTAGGGATGCACCGATACAAGCATCGGTATCGGCGGCGATACCGAGTATTTGCATGAGTACTCGTACTCGTGCAATACTCCGATACAAAAAACGAGTACCTGTTCCGTGTCCGCCATCTTCAGGGACCCGAAACCGCCGCACACAGGACCTCCATCAGGTCTTCAGTTAAACAAGATGGCCGCGAACTCCTCCTCCAAGTCCTCAGTCATCTGCTCCATTCTGACCTCTTCTCCCGCTGATTGGCCGATTGGATGATTGACAGGCTTCCTCACCAGTCACTCCTGACTGGTGAGGAAGAACAGGCACTGCCGTTTATCATGAGGATGGGGGGGAAGTCTTGCAGTTGGTGCGCTGCGAATGGCACATGGTGGAGACCCCGTACCTTGTGGCAGTGTGGATTCTGGTGGCATCCTGTCAAGATCGGTGAGTGACAGTGTGTGTCTGTGTGTTGGAGAGACGCCTGTGTGTGCGCACATCGATCCCATCTGCTTGTGACAGTCACATATTCACTGCCTTTTTGCCATCTACTCTCATCACACCCTCTATTGACTGTAAAAGATTAATTCCCATACTCTACCTGTACCCAATTCTATTACACCCCTCAGTGTGCCCCCTGACTATGCCCAGCACTGTGCCCCCTGACTATGCCCAGCACTGTGCCCCCTGACCAGTGGCGTAACTACAAAGACGGCACAGGTGCATGTTCTGGGGGTAGGTTGCGGAGGAGGGTGTTGGGGCGGGCTATGGGGCCCTGTGAGTTCTAGTTACGCCCCTGGATGAGGGTGGAGGTAAACTGTCTGAACAGGAACCTGGCAGGTACAGCCTGTGGTATAACTAATTCTATCAATCAGCCTCGCACTCCTCTAATTTGGTGCTTGCACAGACTGAGCAGGAATGTGTATAATGAGGCAACAGGCTCAGCAGCAGGTAGTGCAGTAACCTGACATAATTAATAAAAATGTTAACAAGATTCTGTCATTTAAAGATAATAACTCATCAACCACTAGTATAGATGTACAAAATAACCACGCTCTGGAGTCTAGCTATCGCTAGAACTATTCCTGTGGGCTGACCGAGGCCACAGTCTGCAGAAAAGGGGACATTCCACCTAATTGTATTTGCTACAAGGAGTGCTTGGAGGGTATTGTAATTGGTATTCCAGTACTGACCTTCTTACCGTTAAGGCCGTGACAAACTGCACGCGAAGCAGCGCAGAGCGGGGGCGCGCTGCCTTTGCGAGCAGTGTGTCATGTAATTTTCTCCTCGGCACCTCAGCTTGCGAAAGCTCGCAGAGCTGAGCGTGCCGAGATGAACAATTTCAACTTCAGCCAATCGGCTCGCGTGTATAAACCAGCGCGTCGCGACAGCTGGCAGGTTGTTACAGACGAGCCGATTGGCTGAAGGTGCTGTCAATCATCTGTCTGCACTCAGCTCACACACTGCACGCAAAGCTCCATGCCGGATAGCTTTTCTTCGCTCTGCACGGCTTCGCGTGCAGTGCGTCACGGCCTTTATGCACCAGAGCTCTGCTGACATTCTGTGACAGGCTCTGACCACTGGCAGACGATATAGGCAGTTTAACTGTTCAGCAGTATCAGTGGTATCCATTATGTTGGAATAAGGTTTAAAGTAACAGTATTCCCATTTGAAATGCACAATATACTGGTGTAGAGTCAGAACTGGTATGATCAACTGCTCAAAACTGGGCACCTGTGAGGGCTTGGTGTGAACCAAGTTCACCCCAGTTTGCCCAAGTTGCAAAGCTGTCAGTGACATCTACTACACCTGGACAATCAAATGCAGTAGGGGCATTCCACGTCCGGCAGCTACACATCACAAAGGGGTGTGCGTCAGTGACAGATTATTGTATAGTGTGGCACAGCTATATCCAATTCTGCATACCTGGCTTTATATTATAAAGTTCTTATAATATAAAGCCAGGTATGCAGAATTGGATAAAGCCAGGTATGCAGAATTGGATATAGCTGTGCCACACTATACAATGTTCTGGTCTGGACATGTGCTCATCTATTTTCCCCACTATGGGGATACAAGCCTTAGTTAGCAATGGCATGATAAATATTCATTTCATGTTCTTCATAATATTAAGAAACTGACCTAAAATCATGATTTTGTATTGCTTTAGAAAAAATGTGACACGTCCCTTTAAGAAAAAGTATCGGTAATTGGTATCGGCGAGTACTTGAAAAAAAGTATCGGTACTCGTACTCGCCCTTAAAAAAGTGGTATCGGTGCATCCCTACTCAGAAGCATGTTCTACATTTCATAACTATCAGGACAATGTAGGCCACACAGATTTGAGCTGAATATAACTTTAATGTTAATAAGTCTGAACTTGCTGCTTTTGAAAATGCTAACATAGAATTTCATAAGGTCAGGCTGCGATGTCTATCTCAGTACATTTTTTAACTCCCCTGTACCGTTGCACAATTCCTCATCTCACACTAAAATTGTCTAAGTTTACTACACCAGCACTCCCCCAGTTTCACCCATGCTCAGGCAGGTTCAAGTCCAAGGAGAGATGTCACATTTTTGGCCTGAAGGGAGTACTCCCTTAACACCTTTCCTCACACACTAAATGTCTAAGGGCTCATGTAGACAGGCATTGTCATATAGTCCAAAGAAGATAGAATCCAGGGCCACTCCGGGCATATTAGTTTATTTGCAGCTTTTACGAACGCTAAAAACAAAAAGTCATCCAGCCAAAGACCTTTTCTCGTGCAGCTCACACACCCTTTTAACAGCCAATCAAACTTGAATGCTTTTCAGCTCGTTTCCCTATTCCAGACTGCACTCACTGTGCAAAATCCCATTTCTTTCTAAATGTCCCTGTTCACACTTATATACTCAGTCGCCCCACGCCCAAAAATGACATGAGTTAATTTTCTTAGCAGGTGTGTTTTTGCGGTTTTGCACTTCAATAACTTATTGCTCGGCTTCAGGAGCCCAACAACGACAGCTCAGGTACCAAAAGTGATGCAATACGCATCACTCCCCATCCCATAGAATGGGGAGGAAATCGGTGAACGGATGTTTGCTGCTCTCCTCCCCAGTTTCCTGCCGACACCCGAGATGCTGGTCCCAGGACCGCAGGAGGGGCAGCGGAGCCCGGGAAATACGACGGGGGTGTCAGGCGGGTCACTTTAACGGCCTTGTAGAAACGTGGCAGCGGCTGAGCCGCCAGCATCGCTTCTATTGTAAGGCTGACAGCCGCCGCTACAAATGTAAACAGAGTCCCGACAGCTCTATATAAAAGAGCTAACTGCCAGTGACGTACTATGTACGTCACTGGTCGCTAAGGGGTTAAAAGAACTATGGCCAAACCTTTTCTTTCGCTATAGTTCTCGAGTGACAGAAGGACATTTAATAATGTACTTCTGTGACCTAAACTCAACACATAGCAGGCAAGTGTCATAGCAGGCTCGTGTCCGCTATATCCTGACAGGACGCCAAGGAAAGATCCCAACAATATTGTCAGAATCCACCTTGCTGCCTGAATGACAACTGGCTCTGCCTCTCTAGAGCCAGAGACAGCTGTACCTGCCCCATCCATCCCTCCTGTCAGCACTGGGAGGAACAGAGGGGAGAATGGGGAATCCCTGAGGGACTATTACCGCTCTATGTAGGGAGAAGATTGTGAACGGAGCCATCAGCGTTGTGTTATAGCTCAGTTCTACATCTTTAGAGCCGACATGTGACAACTGCAATGTCACATGTTGGCTCCAACTAGGAGGATGAGTGTATTTACCAACTATACCAGGGGTAGGCAAACTCTGACCCTTCAGCTGTTGTACAAGTCCCATAAGACATTGCAGTTACAATTTCAGGACCTCTATGCATTTTAGCACGTTAGAGCATGTGAACAGGTTTGCCCTGAATTTTAAAGGTGTTATTTCTCCTACATGCAGTAAGTTGACAAACTGCCCCAAAAAAACAACAACAAAAAAGCTATTTTTTCTTCTATTTATGTTCCCAATAAAAATTTGAATAGGAATGGCAACGCATGGTAAAGCATGTGAAAAACACACCTCCAAAAACAAGGTGCAATAAAAGTGCATAAGTGTGAATCCAGCCTTAAAAGGCTCTTGAACGACTGTGGCGAAAAACTAAGCTTCTGCAAGACCTCACCCTGTACAAATCTGCCCTCCTAAAATATTATTCCTTCCTCCGTGCTGCCAAACAGACTTATTTTGTCACTCTCATTAAACACACTCATCCAGACCACATCAACTATTTTCTACTTTTAACTCACTATGTCCCCGACCACCCACTGCCCAGGACATTGCCATTCATTTAAAAAACAAAAACAGATACAATTCGGGATCAGATCGCCACTGTCCAGTCACCTTCCCCTATTCATGTACCAGACCCCCCA
This sequence comes from Nanorana parkeri, assembly GCF_000935625.1. Classification (NCBI taxonomy): domain Eukaryota; kingdom Metazoa; phylum Chordata; class Amphibia; order Anura; family Dicroglossidae; genus Nanorana; species Nanorana parkeri. The sequence goes on from NW_017306659.1 coordinate 1,291,654, forward strand.
TCACGCTTGTTACTTTCCTCTTTTGACCCTGTCACCGCAGATGAGGTTACAAAGCTTCTCTCCGACACCCACCTCACCACTTGACCCCTGGACCCGGTTCCCTCACCACTACTTTGGTCACCCTCTTGCTCTATCCTACACTCTTACTCACATTTTCAATCTCTTACTCTCTACTGGCATCTTTCCCTCCTCTCTGAAGCATGCCCTGGTCAACCCAATACCCAAAAGTCCCTCAAATGGACCCTACCGACCTCAACAAACTCAGACCAATCTTCTTACTCCCATTCACCTCCAAACTCATAGAACGACTTATCTACAGCCGCCCGATTTGCCACTTCGCTGATAACCTTCTCAACCCCTTACAGTCTGGCTTTGGCCCCCTACACTCCACTGAAACCGCCCTCCTAAAACTCACTAATGACTTACTAACAGCTAAAACCAATGGCCACTATTCCCTACTCTTGCTATTGACCTTTCTGCTGCTTTTGACACTGTTCACCACCTGCTCCTCCTCAAAAAAAACTCCTCACTTGGGCTACAAGACTGCTCTCTCATTCTCTTCCTACCTATCTAAGCGCTCCTTTAGCGTCACCTACAACTCTAACTCCTCCCCTCCTCCTCCTCACCAAAGAAACCGCAAAATTACTCAACCACTCACTTGTTATCTCTCGTCTTGACTATTGCAACTCCCTCCTCATTGGCCTTCCACTACACAGGCTATCCCCCCTTCAGTCTATCATGAATGCAGCTGCCAGACTCATTCACCTAACCAACCGTTCAGTGTCTGCAACCCCCCTCCGTCAATCCCTGCACTGGCTTCCAATAGCCCAAAAGATAAAATTCAAACTATTAACAATCTCTTACAAAGCCATCCACAACTCTGCGCCCCACTATATCTCAAACATTGTCTCAAAGTATCACCATAACCGTCCGCTCATCCCAAGACCTCCTGCTTTCCAGCTCCCTTGTCAATTCCTCCCATGCTCACCTCCAGGACTTCTGTAGAGTCTCTCCCATCCTATGGAACTCTTTACCCCAACCTGTCCATCTATCTCCCACTCTGACTGCCTTTAGGCGTTCCCTAAAGACTCATCTCTTCAGGGAAGCCTATCCCACCTCAACCTAACTGCTCAACCATCACGTTCTCAAACACTTCCTCCCCACACAGCTACCTCCTCATGTATCTCTTTCCCCTTTCTTTTAGATTGTAAGCTCTCCCGGGCAGGGCCCTCCTTACCATCTTGTCTTGAATTGTATTGGGATTGTAATGTCTTCCTAATATTGTAAAGTGCTGCGCAAACTGTCGGCGCTATATAAATCCTGTATAATAATAATAATAAAAAAAATAAAAGACACACAGGGTTATACTCCATATAGTAAAAGAGAAGTCAAAATGATAGTTCACCTGCCGTTTTCTGTTTGTGGTTCAATCCTGATCAGACCTTTCTCCCTCTCTTTACTCTCTACAGTTGGTTAAGAGATGTTAATCTTCACAAGAAATAGATCTTTGTCCTTGTGCAGCTCACCGACACCTAGGTACAGGCTTTACTCATGGTCTCAACTTCTTCCTGGTGCTAAACTACAACTTATCAAATCAATTAAATGTGAAAGCCCCAGAAGATAGAAGCTGGTAACAAATACTCCTTAAAAATTACAGTATTATATTATAATTTTGAAAGTGACCCCCCCACACTGCTTTAAAGGATAAAGGACTTGTCCTAAATGATGCCTCTTGATCTGATCATCTTCTTTCCAGTAGTTTTCAGGAGTCCCTCCAGCGCTGGTGGCGGTCTCTGATCCAGCGCAGAATGCTGCGTCTACTGTATCCCACGGTGTCTGTTCGCGTGCACGCTGGCGGGCTGTGTGCATTGACTTACACTGTCTCTCCTCTTGCTGTCCCTGCCGACGATCTCTACTGCGCATGCACCCGCCCCACGATCCTTCATGGCCGCTCGAGAATCTGCAGATCTTCGGACGGGAGCGAGCGGCAGAGACACAGGTAAGTTTTAACCTTTTTGGTAACACTTTTTTTGAATGTTTTTCCATATATCTACAGCTTGCTAGCAGTAGATGTATACAAAAAAAAAGGTTTTAATTCTACTTTAAGGTTCCCTTGTCTGTGGTGGCTCCTAAAAATTATCCTGCTGGCTCCTGGATCGGACAGATTGGCTCCTGAATTCTATATCCATTTGCCCTCCTCTGATGTAAACTACTAGTCTCATGACTCCACAATGCAATGGTCATGAACAAAGGCAGACATGTTGGAAGTCTGGCCTATGTAACAACCATGGCTGTCCCAGAGATAAAGTGTAGAACAAAAAAAAGACAAGACATGAAGGGACAGGAAGTGTTATTTGCAGAATTACCAGGTTATCTTTTTTTAAAAGGTAAAAAAAACCTATCACTGATGAAAAAGAAAGAAATAAAAATGTATTTTAAAAAAAAATTATGAAAACCAGGAGAGCACAGAATCCAGAAGCCAATTTTTCTAAATTGAGGCTGCATGTTTTAACCTATTGTTGATCCATTGTTTGGTACTAATATCAATAAAACCATGTGTAACAAAATACTGGAAACACATGGCAAATTTGCAGGTAATCTCAACTGTCAACCAGCTTTTTGATTGCAAAAATGGCCCCACAGATAAATTAAACCAGCCACTCGTCAACAGTTTGTTGACACTGAGATAATAAGTTCTGTGAGAAGATTCCTCGATTTATTTTTTTCACTTGAAAGCTGATTAAAAGTTGCATGTGTATGGCCAGCATAGCATAGTCTACAGGACTGAACAATGATTTGACTGGGTTATGAATTTTGTACGCGTGTATGTTGAATATCCACCTATGGTAAAAACAAGGGATGTCCCGATACCTATACTAGCATCGGTATCGGGACAGATACAGGGCATTTTTACAAGAACTTGTCACAATGCCCCCATACATATCGCCGATGCTTGCGCTATTTCTTTTTTCTTCTTTACCTTCACGAGACACGCATGGCACCCCTGGGCAGTCGCCAGCCAGCTAAATTAGGTCCACACCTGGAGCTCCTGCCACCGGACCAGCGATGACTCGCCGCTAGGCTCCCGCACAGCGCCGACTAGGACCTCACCAGCGAGGCACCAGCCATCATCAAGCAGTAAGTGAGGGCCTGGGGTCCCTATTAAGAAGCTATTAATATTAGCAGAGGATAATTGTAAATCTATTGTCTGCAGTGTATTAGCAGTGTGTACTCTATATGTAACACATATAGAGTACACTGCAGCAATAGATTTACAATTATCCCCTAGGGAGGGGGGAGTTGGCTTCCTTCTATCACCACAAAGCACATTCCAAGTTCTTCCGACATCACCTTCACTCTCCTCTTTCGAAGTTCATTATATACGTCTGTTTTCCCCTGTTTCCTGAGGATCGCAGTGATTTATCGTCCTCCAGGACCGGTAACACGCTTCCTTGACAACTTCTATGCCTGGCTACCCTATTTTCTTTCCTCTGAAACACCCACTGTCATTCTCGGTGACTTTAATGTCCCTGTCAATATTAGCAACACCACAACCTCTGAGCTACTCAACCTACTTCCTTTGGCCTAACACAATGGACTAACTCTTATACTCAATGTGATGGCAATACCCTTCATCTCATATTCTCCTACCTCTGCCCCCCTTGCAATCTCACCAATACCCCTTTTCCACTCTCTGATCACAACCTCATCAAATTCACACTCTCCCTCTCATCCGCCCCCCGACATTCCAACCAGCAAACCGCCACCCGTAGGAGCCTTCACCACTGTAACCCCTCTTTACTCTGCAACAGATCACCTTTACGACAAAATCAAAACCCTTTCCTGCCCTGACCTTGCCACTTCTCTCTACAATAACTCACTCTCATCCTGTATTGCCCCTTTCACCTCTCATAAAATCAGGGACCCGTCCACTACAGCCTTGGCAGACAGACGACACAAGAAGACACAGTCGTGCACTTGAGCATCAATGGCGTGAAGCCAAATCCCTGCAAGATTTCACCCTATATAAAAAGGTGCCCATACACTGCACGATTCTCGTACGAGAATCGCGGGAAATCCCGCGATCATACGAGAATCGTGCAGTGTATGGAAGGTGTGCGACCGTTTCTAATGTGCGGTCGCACGACTTTTGTATATCGAGCATGTTGGAAAACCAGCCGAGAATCGTACGATTTTTGGCTGGTTTTTAACATGATCGAGAGATCACTGCCGAGCGGGCCGGTGTGCGCACACTGCCCGTTCAGGGGGACGGGCTTGCGATGATCGCAAGTACGATCTGCCTGTCCAAGATGGGCAGATCGTACATTTTTTAAATTACTTTACAACCCTGGCAAGACAAAAGTCTTGACAGGGTTGTAGAGTGTATGGGCACCTTAAATCTGCCCTCCATAAATATAGTACCTGCCTCCACACAGCCAAACAGACCTACTTCATCACACTCATTAACTCCTTCGCATCTAGTCCTCGTCAACTCTTTACAACTCCCTACTTTCCTGACTGCCCAGGAAATTGCCACTCACTTCAGAGATAAGATTGATGTGTAGTCTGTATTGTTTTTTTTTTAAATGTCACCTGTCCCTTTAAGAAAAAGTATCGGCAAGTACATATGGGGAAGTACTTGTACTTGAAAAAGTGGCATCGGGACATCCCTAGTGAAAACTGAGCAGTAATATTTCTACTACACACATCACCAAGACCAAACTCAGAAGGTGAAGTAGAAGGTATGTAAATAAAGCCATGTCAAAAACCCACCTGAACAAACCATTTTTAAAAGCCACATACTTGTATTCACCAAAACATAAGATAACCATTTGTGTCCCCAACATGAAGAAAATCAAACGGTCGCTAAGGTTATCACAACACATGAACTGTGCAAAATACAGCTGAAGGCAGAAATCAAACCATTTGAATGCCTGGGAATATAAAACAAAACTATTAAAAAAAAAACATTGCTGGCAAGCAAATTTTTATTGCAGGATCACCTATTTTAATCTGAGGCTGCTATGGATTACCAAAACTGTTCAAAAAATTAAATGCAATGTGTCAATCTGGAAGCGTTCTGTACACCATTGGGGTATGAAATGCCCCCAGAATGTAATTTCCTGCTTGTATGATTGGCTGGTTTGCAGTCTGCACTAAGATACAAATAACATTTTAAAGCAGTATAAATAAAAAAATCTAGATCTAACAATATATAATTGCAATATAAAATTGCCCAGAAAAGTATTTCATTACATTTTTAATAGGGCTGCAACTAAAGATTATTTTCATAATCGATTAGTTGGACGAATTATTTTTGATTAAAACCGGATTAAAAATAATTAAAAGGAGAACTATGAGGCGAGTGCTTTTCACTCACCTCATAGTTCTAGCCGACCTGTGACAATGAGACTGTCACATGTCGGCTCAGTAGATCGGGAAGTGAGCAAACACATACCGGCGTTCGCTCACTTCTGGATCCTGTCACGGCTCTGTGCCGTGACAGGGGAGGGGCTGGATTCCCCCCTCCGATCCTCCAGCGCTGACTGGCGGAACGGACGGGGTAGGGGGCGGGTACAGCTGGCTCTAGATAGGCAGAGCCAGCTGTCACTCACGCAGCTGGGCGGATCCAGACATAATTGTCGGGATCCACTTCAGCGTCTCAGTATACTACAGCTTGCGGTATACTGCGAGACTGAGCTTAGGGTGACGGGAGGACGCTAGTTGTGAACTATAGGGAGAAGCCCTAACCCCATAGTTCTCCTTTAAATAAATACCATCTGTAATTTGAAATACACAAAGGGAATGTTACAAAGTTTACTTCAGAATAAAACTGCATGCAATTTTTTGCAATCGCATTGCACTGGAACGCACAGCATTGTGGTATTGCGCATTCCAGTGCGGGCAATCACACTGTGGGTGGGAGGTGCATTTGGGGTGCCATTAAAATGAATGGCATTGCAACGCACCTCCCGCAGCAGAATTTGTCAGGCCAAAACCAAAAATTTATTTTTTCCACCTTTTATTATTTTTTTTAAATAATGGTATTCAATTATTCAAGCACATTGCGCTTGAATAGCTTTAGCCGAGAAGTGCCAGCTGCCAGTGGCAAGATTCCGCAGACGGCAACTGAACGTAAATACAGCAGGTAGTTGGCTGGTGCAATAGCCAATAGCAGGTCATGCTGACTGGTGAAATTTTTGACTGACTGGTGAGACACCGCCAAATTTTTCAAGCCCTGATCATCAGGCTCTAATTATGGGGATAAGTGTATTTCACTCTCCCCATAATTCTCCTTTAAGTGTCCCTTCTCGCGCAACCTCCTAGGATACCCCCATCACATATCCCAGAAGGTTGCAGGAGCAGGGACTCACAGCAGCTGGTTGGAAGACCTTGTCACGCATCATCAGGGGTTGGCTGCAGAACCCAGGAGAGACAGCCGACCCGATGAGGTCACAGAAGATGGGGGAGCAGGAGCTGGGGTGTGAATAAAAGCAGGACAACTGTGAACACATGTTTTCTGGTGAGAAACCAACATAAATGGTTAGAGAGCAAAGAAGAAGAAAAAAAATGTGTGTGGGGGAGGGGGCACAATGTTCTTCTTTAATGCACTTCCTGTTATAAGGTGACAGCTTATTATGCTCGTGTGTTGTCACTTTCGCTATTGAGGAGACAAGTAGCTGTGTCGACACACTGCACTGGCACGCTTCACAGCTGTCCCTGGAAGCCAGTCCAGAGCAATGATACGCTGGAGCGAGGACATGCAGACCAGAAGTGGCTAAAAGAGCCAGAGGAGATCAGCAGCATTGAGCTACAAAAAACAATGGAGAATATTTTATGGGTGAATAATGGCAATTGTGAACAGTGCTTTAGCAAATGAAACATTATTAGGTTAGGGTTTAAATACAGATTGCATATCTCAATAGCCAGATGCAGTTTTCCATTCAGTACTATTACTCAGTGGTGGAACTCCAATGGAGCAGCCCTCAGAAGGAGAGGAGATTTTGCCTGATGTATAAAAGGGGTGAAGAGGCCAGTCACACTAGGTGAGGAGAGTTGACAGTCTGGTGACCATTGGACAGGCTGCTGTAATGTCGGACACCCACAGTCCCAGCTCACCTACACACAAGTGTCAGTGACAGGGCTGGGGCCTACACTTATATCAACGCCCACCCTGCCCCTTTTCTCAAGTAGGCCCGGGCTCAAGTTGATCCATTTTCCTCCCAGGCCCCGCAATCCCCCCGCTTACCTCTCAGCCTTTTTCTTCCTCCGCCGCCAGCTCGGACTATGGGCCGGCGTGGTGGCTGCGACACCCGTCAGTCAGCCTGCCCTGACTAGCCTACTGGGTTCCAGCAGGGGGGGAGGGGGACAAGCGCTGCTTCTGCTGCCCCGGCAATCACACCGCCACCTCCCCCCCCTCCGCCACACTGCAGCGGTTCCGGCCTCACGGTCTCCGTACGGCCCAGTCCACAGTGGCCCGCGCTCCGCCGGCGGAACCAAGCTTCTCTGACGTCACGAGACCCGAAACGTAACGGTCCCTCCTCTCCCAGCAGCACTTTCTATGGGATGATGATGACTCCTCTTTGCTTCTAGGCTGGAGACGAAACCAAAATACTGGCAGGGCGAAATATGGCGGACGAGAGCCAAGCCAGATCCCGCGAGAAGATGATGGCTGCGGTGGCCGGGGGGTTTCAGTGTGTGGTGACGTGCTGCTTTCCCGCCCCTCTCTCGGCTGTGTTAGAAACAGTTACTGGGAAACGCCGGAGTAGTCGGCTGCTATAAACATAGCACACACTCACCGCTGACTCCTTACTAGATGTGTGGAGCTTGGCATGGCCCCAGGGGGACATTGAGTATGGCCGCACTTAGAATGTGCTGTGTAAGTGGCTGACAGGAAACCACACATCAGGAGTGGAGTACTTGTCCATAGCAGGCATTTCATTTAGCGTGCATTGGACACCTGAGCGACATTACATTTTTGCACTTTTTCAGCGCGTTTTGTGTAGCAAATTTTTTTCTATTTTGCACGTTTTTGCATATTTTTACGTGCATACATAAAGTTGCGTGTGTTAATGATTGTGGCACATTGATGTGAATGGACAAAAATAGAAATATGTAAAAACGCAGCAAACTGGAATTTTTGAGCATTTCCTTTGAAATCTATGGGGCCAAGAAATGCAGAATCTATAAAGAAGCTCATGTACTTTGTTTATGCAACGGGCATTTTCAGGGCCGGATTTCCCACAAGACCACCGAGGCCTGGCAGCAGGGCGTAGAGGGGTGGCTGCAGCGGTCTGTGTCCCTTCAAATCCCCGCTGCTCTCCCCGCCTGTGTTGGCAGAGGCAGCTGTGACACGGACCGCTGCAGCGGGCACCAGTGGGGAGGAGAGACCGCCGTGAATACATTACCCGCTGCCCCCCCCCGACCCGTATCTCGTAAGAGTTTCACCTGTATATCTATATATATAGATATATATTTATCTTTTTAATAATTGTATGTATATAAATAAAAGGTAGGAAAAGTAATTTTCAGTTTCGGCCTGATAAATTTTGATCCCAAATGCACCTACTGTCCACCTAGTGATCGCCCACACTGGAACGTGCGGTACTGCAATGCCCTGCGTTCCAGTGTGATGTGTATACCGTTTTATTCTGAAGTAAACTTTATGTCTAACGCTGCATTCGTGAATTTTATTTTAAATAAATGACTGTATTATTTTTATTTTATGCTGTGCTAGAACTCCTGTGTTTGGAGGTGACAGGCTCAATAAAGAGAACCTGTTAACTCCAAATGCTATCACACAGGTGCTTATTAGCTTCTGTGTGATAGCAATAAAGATAAGTGAAAAAAAATAATATTGGTGAAAAGTAAAAAATAATTAAAAAGTAAAAGATAAGATAAATAAAAATTTCAATAAAGTAAAAAATTAAAAAAGTAATACAAAAGTAAGGAAAAAAAAAAAATTAAAACCAACCCTGCTGCTATTCATCATGGAGGGGTTTGACAGGGAGGAGGGTACATTGAGGAACCCAGCCTTGGGGCAAAAGAGAGTAAATCCAGCCCTGGCCATTTTGCTACAACTGAGTCGGCTCAGATGTGAACGTGACCATAGACATGAATAGGATTTTTTTTAGCATTTTTGTTTTGTTTAGGAGAATGAGAAAGCAGTGTGAATGAGGGCTTAAATTATAGCTCTATAGCGTTTCTCTCACTGGGAACTGAAGATGCTTAGGAGTCGAGATACACTCAGTCCAATATCCTACCAGCATGTCTTTGGAGTGTGGGAGAAAACCCACACAACATGCAAGCTCCATGCAGATAGTGTCCTGGTGAGGATTCCAACCAACGACCCAAGTTCTGCAAAGCATCTGTGTTAAGCACTAAGGCACTGTGCTGCCTAGTGCCTTTTTTGTACTCAAAAAGTAAAGTATGTCACCAGCACCCTAATAATCCTTATCCAATAACACCTTTATTGACGTTCAAACATAGGGGGGATTTATGAATGTGTTTGTGACTAGGGATGAGCCGAACACCCCCGTGTTCGGTTCT
>NW_017306660.1:0-10838 GCF_000935625.1 Nanorana parkeri
CCTGTCATACCCTCCACGCTCCTCTCCTGTACATACTGCCCACTACAACACATCCTTAGCATTGTGTACAATATCTCTAACCTTGCTGGTTCTAGAACAGACACTTTTTTTGGTATAAAATCTATAGAGCTCAGCCATTAAACTCCGCCATAGGCCAGCTCCAACCTCTCTCTAGAGTTCCCCTTTAAGTCATCCCACCAAAAGCAACGCATGGCGGAAATGTCAGAGCGTCTCAGGTTCTCTTTAATGGTACAGCGTGCTCTATGCGGGGGCTGACGCTCTCCTTATCTCTGTGTGTTTCAATCCTTTTCTGAGGAATAATCTTTGCTGCATTCCATGAAATATTTCCTCTTCATTCTGAATAGAAGGATCAGATTAGACCCGATGAACTGTTAGCACGAGGTCAGTATACTTTTCGCTCATGGTGGCGGCATCGCAGGGAAACAATCCAGTCCTGAGGGGTGGAGGTTGGCGCGTTCGCCGCTCCTCATCGCTTTTTCTTGTAGACACAGTGGGCGCGCTTCCAGGGTACAATCGTATCAGAGATTAACGCCGGTTTGTTTAGGAATCAATGTCGGCGCAGTTAGTTTGTACTGCAGGACTTTGTATGACGCAGGGTCTCTGACACTGAAAGGCGGTTTTGTTAAGGGCGGTCACGCACCGCGATGCAACATCCTTTGTTAAAACTGAACTCCGAGCATGTAAAAGACACAAATTAATGCAGTCTCTGTACTAGAGCTAAGACCCCATTCCAGTGGCGTCACAAGGGGGGTGCGGCCCGCACCCCGGTGACACCATTGGAGGGGTGACACCAAAATGACTCGCAGTCATTTTGGTGTCACCCCCCTCTGAAAAGTCGAGCGCTCGGTCATGTACCGAACACCCGACAGTGTCAGGAGAGAGGATTTTGAGCTAAGCGACATTGAGCTACAGTGCGCATTTTGTCCCGCTATGTAGCGCGACTTTTCGCAGGGACTTCGTAGCTGCTACATTGGGCTGTAACCAATCAAATCATTCCTTCCTTCTTATATTTCTGTGCAAAAGTGACACTTCTATAGCGCGATGTCGCGCTACATTAAGCTACACCATTAAAGTCTATCGCACAAAATCCGCCGAAAAATAGGTCATGTTCGAGCTACAAGCTTGAGCGACGAGCTACAGGCGACATTGAGCTGTGAGATGTGAACAGCTCCATCGAAATGCATTGGACGAGCTGCCTTGAGCGACATTGAGCTGATATTTGAGCGATTTTGGAGCTGAAATCGCGCTCCAAATCGATCAGTGTTAAACGGTTTCTTAGAGAGGGAAAGGGAGAAGCAGCACAAGAAGCCAATCAAGTGTGTTGCAGTCCAAGACGCATGCTGATAGGAGGAGAGAGTGCCAAAGATGAGCTCCTCAATGTGCTGCTTCTCCTTTCAATGTCCAATCATAGGAGGAGCCAAAAATCAGGTCTCCTCTGCCAGACAGGACTGAGCTGTGTGCTGTGTTAATCTCAGGACTGGATGGACTGAAATACAAAACGGCTCCCATATATGATATTAATATGACAGAGACTTCCTCCTTTTCAGGCTGGAGGACGTCCTGTGCAGCGTCCTTTCAAATAATATCCAGTGGCTCTGCAATGACAGTCCTTCATTTCAGGTTTTTCCTGTTATGGGGCAACACCGCTATCGCTGTCTCCCAATGGTGTACTTGCGTTGAACTCCGAATCACAGAGTGGCTACAAGGCATTGCCCACTGTTGTCATCGTCAGAAAACCTCCTGTGGCAAATGCCATGAAGCCATGAATGGAGTGCATGCAGGGGCTGCATAGAGGCTGCAGAAGATGAGCAGCACTGAGATGCAACAAAGAATGAAAAGAAGATAAAAACAAGGATTTCATTTAAAAAATGATTGATGATGCAAATTAAATGAACCCCAATTAGGACTTACACGTACTTTAATATTCACGTTTGTGCGCTAAAATGCACATGTTAACGCATGCCACCCGACCGCATACCAATGCACCTGCTCTGTATGTGGTGTCATTCATTGTGAATGCAGCACACCACAATGCAAATACCTCCATGTACGTTTTTTTGTGGAGCATTGGCGCCTATTCATAGTCGGTGGGCTGCATTAATGCGCCGGAACGCTTAGGTATGAATGGGCCCTCAAATTATCAAAGGTCCCATGTTCACGTGTGCTTCTCCTCAGTGGGGAAGCTAGATATCCTGTCACCTGGGGTAGAGGCTCAGAGTTGCCCCCCAAGGGAGAAGTTCTCCATCCACACACCCAGTGGCACCCAGGGTAGGTGCCTCCCCAGCCCCCCCCCCTCCTTCCCCTAGCTTCGGCCCTGCTTCTCCTACTGTGCTGTGGCCCCCTCCTGGGGACCTCTCTGGCCTTGTACTCACATTACATCACTCTTTCCTCCCCACCCTCCTCGGCTGTGAAGAAGAAGCCAACTGGACTGTGTTTGGCCATGTGTGAGCTCTTGTTGTCATTGCATGTTGACTGATGCCAGTCCCATTCTGATGTGAGGGCTTATTCAGCATGTTTTTATGAAAACATGGAAGGAACAATGGATTCCTGTACAGTCTCCGGTCTGTGCGCCACAACTCTGAACTGTTACCAGTCGGCACCGCGTCGTACACAAAGACACGTCATTGACTTGAGGTCACTACAGCTGGTTCCATGAATGGCCGCAGTTTGTGTTGCCTAGAAAGTGAAGTCTTGTGTTTAGACACAACATGGGTAAAGATAAAGACACCGGCACTCCAAATTCATAAGCAAACGTCTATTTATTGACGTGCAGCATAGTAAACAGCAACAAACGTTTCGGGGTCACAGAGGATCCCCTTCCTCAGGCAAAAGCATACAGTATAAGCCCTCACATCAGAATACAGTATGCTTTTGCCTGGTAACTGGACGTACCCTGCTTGAGCATCGCACTCATATTGCACAAGAATATCAATGAAATGCAGGGCTGCATTTACTTTCTCTGCTGCCCCTGCTGCCCAGATGCCAGGTTCCTCAATGCGCCCCCCTGTATGCAGGCTGCATGCAAGTGATCTTGGCGACATCACAGAGATCACTTGTACAATACAAGCGGCGGCTTCACCGTTGTACATTTAGCCCTGCTTGGCCAAAGCCGGGCTAAATATAGAAAACAACTTCCCGCCTGGCGCTCGGAACTGCATGTCCCGGGTGTCGGGCAGGGCCGGCCTTAGGCCTTTAGGCGCCCTGTGCGAGAAAGCTTTACAGCGCCCCTCAGTGGCCACACCCTTTAGTGGCCACGCCCCCGTAACCACACCCATTTCCCCAGGTGGGAAATCCGGCCCTGCATGCACCCCTACGGACCTGCACTTGAGGCGAGCGTAGGGGGGCGTATGGCCGCGTAGTCCCATAGAGAAGGACGGAGTCTGCGTACTAATCACACACAGCACCTGTCCCTCCCGGGAGCTGATCCGTATGGCCCTGCATGCAGCACGGAGCTGTACGTGTGAGCCGATTCCTGTGTGAATGAGGGCTAAGAGTACTCGATATCGGTGCATTCCTAATTAAAATGTTTCCTTTTGCATGATACATAGTATAAACAAGGAAGTCTAATTTCCCTCTGTCTGGCCAAAAGGTACAGTCTTGGCAGCGCCGTCTTTTTTCACTTAGAGCCATTTCCTTTTTCGAACCCTACAAAGAGGAGCCTGAAAAGTGCTACTTTTTGGCAGCCCTGCTCAGGAATTCATTAAAAAAATAAAAAATGTTTTTAAAACAAATTATTACCGGAGGGTGCAGCGGTGATTGACGTTCCTCGGGAAATGGAACCGTCATTGCCGTAAAAGGTTTTGGCCCGGGGACGCGGGAATTGGGCCTGTTTCACGCAGTGCCGGGTTACAGGAATTGATAGAATTCCAAGGTGCCACTTTGTGCTGAAATAATATCCGAGCCATCCAGCGCCATGATAAACACTGCTCTACCCGGTGAATCGCTGGCTGTCTGCGTTCAGTATGGCACCTTCCTTATATAACATGTACCATTTATTGGAATCAAAATAACCGTGTGTGGCCCCCTGACTCAGGCTGGCACTGGAGGGCACTTAAAGCATTGTCGTCTGTGTACACAGTCGACGTTTATGAGAGCTGTCTTGCCGTAAAGTTTACTGCCATCTCCAGATGTAGGCTTCACATGTGTGCCATGTGCGCCGGAATGAGCCAACATTAAAATGTTACAGTGTGAGATTCCCTGTAGACGTTTAATACTCTGTCCACGGAATGGAAACACATTTGTAAGAAGTTAATGTTACTAATATTGCCATAGTTTAATGGGATGGAATCTGGGAACCCACAGAGAGAAACATTCCAGGTGAAGTGGAGATTACTGTAAATGGTAAATTTGAGACAAAATGTCCAATATTGATGGTGAATGGTGATATTAGGTTCCTTCCATTCTTCCTTAGCCTGCCTTCCTTCCATTTCCTTCCTTTCCTTCCATCCTTGTATTTCCTTGTTTTTGTTAGTCCTTCTTTCTTTGTTCTGCCTTCCTTGTCCCTTCTTCCATTTACTTTTTCATTTCATTTTCTCTATTTCCTGGACCTTTCTTCCTTTCCTCCCTTCATTCTTTCCATTTCCTGCCCTCCTTGCCTTTTTCTCCATGTTCTTTATTCCTTTTCCTCTCCCTTGTCCTTCATTCTATTTCCTTTCTTCTTTTTCCCTCGATCCTTATCTTTTCTTCCTTTCTTTTTTGTATTTCTTTCCTTGTATTTATTCCAATTTCAATTCTTTTGATTATTCTCTTTACTTCCTGGTCATTTCTTCCTTTTCCCTCTCTTCCTTTTTCTTCCTTCATTTCTTCCTTGTCCTGCCTTGTTTCTCTTTTCCTCCATTTTCTTTTCTTTAGTCCTTGTCCTGCCTTTTACTTGTCCTTCCTTCCATTTCCTTTTTTCTATTTTCTTCCTTCATTCCCCTTCCTTCCTTTTCCTTTCTTATCTGTCATTCCTTCCATGTCTATTCACCATTTTCTTTACCTCCAGCTCCTTTCTTCATTTCTCTCTCCGCCTTCATTCCGTCTTTTTTCTGCTTTCCTTTTCTTTCCCTCAATCTTTATTGTTCCCTTTCTTTCATTTCTCTGCTTACCTTTCCTTCAATGTTTATTTGTCCATTTACTTTCATCCCTTTCCTCCATCCTTGTCCACCTTTCTTTGTTCTTTCTTCCTGTCCATGTCCTTTCCTTCTTTATCTTACTTCTCTGTCCTACCTTACGTTTCCTTTCACTCCTTTTCTTCCTTCCTTGTCCTTATTTCCTTGCCCTTCCTTTTCCTACATTCTTTGTCATTCTTTCCATTTCCTTTCTTTGTTTTCCTTCCTTGTTTTCTTGACCTTCCTTCCTTCCTTGCTTTCTTTCTCATTTATTTCCACATTGTGAAGGAGAAATCAAAGAAGAAATATGTTTAGCCAAATGTTGCCCACTGTTTGGACACCTGACAGTCACATCTGTATGAACCTGTTGGACATCCCATTCCAAAGCCATGGCCATTTATATAGAGTTATCCTTCCCCTTCGTGGCTATAATAGCCTCCACTCCTCTGGGAGGGCTTTCCACAAAATCTTTGAGCGTGTCTGTGTGAACTCAAAAGAGCACGTAAGGGGTCTGGTTCTGATGTTGGATGAGAAGACCTGGCTCATAATTGGTGTTTCTATTAATCTCAAGCTGTTCAGAAGGGTTCATGTCAGGGCTCTGTGAAGGCCACTGAAGTTCTTCCTCACCAACTGGTCAAGCCATGTCTTTATGGAGCTGGCTTTGTGCCTTCACCAAACTGTTACCACAAGGTTGGAGTCTCACAATTGTCTAAAATGTCTTTGTATGCTGCAGCTTTATCAGGACCCTTCACTGGTAGCACCTGAACTCAGTAATTTGGTGAGGTGTCCACATACGTTTGACCATATTGTGTATTTGGCTAGCTGTGGTAGAACTTATCTTCATAAGGGAATACATTTATCCTGCGGGTTATGTTTACTCCTAGGGGTTAGGTTGAGGTTAAAGTTCACATTTCGAGGTTACTTTAAGGTTAAGGGTCAGAAAAAGTGCCTACAGGCGTTGATGACTGCCCGGAGTTCTCTCCAACATTATTCTGCCCGTGGATGATATATACAATGTGGCAAGCACGCAAAGCGTGAAAGCATGTCAGTTATTTGTGCATTCCATACCTCCAGCTAGTCGCCTTGCTCCTCCAATAAAAATCATTTCATTTCTGAGGAAGGCTGACACCTTTATGGGGCAAGTTGACAGCCTGCAAAGCATCAGCCATCTCCACACACCACGATGCATAGAGTTCACCGTTCGAAACGCGTTGCGCATTCAGGCAAGATCAGTGCCGCTCTGCAGTCACAGCTCGGTACTTAAAGACATCTAAGCTAGATTTCCGAGTGCGGCTAATGAAGGCTGCCATTGTTTGTGTTTCCCATAACATCCCAATGAATCAGGGAAGTTGTTGAAAGCATTTCTCAGGCTTCAGCACCTCGCGTACACAAACAATACTCATGTTCAAAAGGTGGACTCGGATTTCGAGAAACATTAGAACAATATAAATTGCCCCTAAGTCCAAATTTTTGGTAAACTTTACAATCAAAACTTTTTATTAGAGTATGGAAGGGTTGGGGTGAGGTAGGCAACTCTGGCACTCCAGCTGTTGTGGAGCTACCATAAGGCATTGCAAGACTCTGACAATCACAGGCATGACTCCCGGAGTTGCTCCCCTCTGGATTAGAACCTCTATCTGGTTTATATTAGGAATGCACCAATATCAGTTTTTCGGTATCAAAAATGTTTTCCGGTACTCACCGATACCGAATACCGATACCGGAAGTCCCATTAAGGAAGCCAGGCGGCGAGTGATGACTCGCCACCCGGCTTCCTGATTCGCAGGGAAGCCGTCTCCATTCTCCCTCATCACCAGATGACGAGGAAGCATGGAGCTGGCTTTCTGGCCAATCAGGAAGCCGAGCAGCGAGTCATTACACAGCGCCCGGCTTTCTGATTGGCCGGTAAGCCGGCCCGAAGCTCCGTCGACACCAGGTGGCGAGGAAGCAAGGAGACGTCTTCCCTGCTAATCGGGAAGGCAGGTGGCAAGTCATTACACGCCACCTGGCTTCCTTAATGGGTCTTCCGGTATCAGTATTCGGTATCGGTGAGTACCGAAAAAAAATATTGGTGACGATACCGAGTATTTGGCCGAGTACTCGTACTCGCCCAAATGCTCCTATGCCTAGCCCGATAGCAGAGTTGGTGACGCCGGAGCATGGAGCCAGGTTCCCGGCCAAATCAGGAAGCCTGGGGAGTGGGTAATGACTCACCATCCGGCTTCCTCATTGGCCAGCTTCCCGACCAATCAGGAAGCTAGGGGGCGAGTAATTACACGTTGGCCAGCTTCTTGATTGGCCAGGAAGCCGGCTCCATGCTCCCTCGTCACCAACTCAGATATCGGGCTAGGCATCGGAGCATTTGGGCGAGTACGAGTACTCACCAAAATACTCGGTATTGGCACGATACCAATTCTAGTATCGATATCAGTGCATCCCGAGTTTTTATTTATAAATATGGTACAGCAAAATGTAAGCACCCTATTCCAGTCCTGAGGGGCAAAGCCCTATAACAATGGATGAATGCTTCTCATTCAAAGCTGCTCATATGATGACTGCAATCATAGCCAATGTGTTGGCTGAAAAAGCCCCGATGAAGTGCAGATATTAACACCTGAAATGAAAATAATAGTCATATAAAGCAGGATTAGGCAAACTCTGACCCTGCAGTGAAAGTACAAATCCTCTGGGAGTCATGCCTATGGCTATCAGAGTCTTGCAATGCCTCATGGGATTTGTAGTTGCGCCACAGCTAGAGGGTTGGAGCTTGCCTACCCCTGAACCAATCGTCCATCTGTGCTCATTTGTGAACAGTAATTGCCATTGTTGTGCATTGTTCCTGATTTATCACCAGTCTGGGAATGACTTTTGTTGTTCCTTGTAATAGTCACGTTGTGTTGTAATACCGCCATAGGTCATAACCTAGGATAATGTGTGTTGGTAAAACCTTTTTCACGTGCTGTTTATGCTGCAGGTGACTGGCGACAGAGAGCCAGATTTTAACTGGCTTTTATGTGTTACATAGTACTGTATAACAGTAGAAAGGCATCATGGCACACTCACAAACCAGCATGTAAAACAACTTGTCTCACTAAGGATAATAACAGAGGTTTGGATACACGTCTTCTGCAGAGGATGTGAAAGGCACCTCTGATAGTGCGGTCCTAACTCTAAACTATGAGAGTCTCCATCTTGGAGCACATGGGGGCAGAAGATATCAAATTGGGTGCAGGCCTGTCAGGAGGAAGCCCAACCTTCTTAAAAGCACAGAAACACACAGGGGATCCCGCACATCCCAATGGCAGCTGAGAAACCCCATGCATCGCTGCACCAAATCGGTCAATAGTACATAGTACTGTATGCCGCGCATTCAGGAGCCTATTGTAATGAATGGGGACACGTGCCAAATGTGGGAAACAAGTGAACGCGTGTGAGTGCGACGCATGTTCGCGCAAAGCCATGGTGTGAATGGGGACTAAAACTACCAAAGAAATTTAAACTAGCTACTCCTGCCATGACTAAGGCCAAGTAAGGCAGAAACGCGGTTGTTTTTTTTGTATAGATGCAGGTGGAATAAAGTTTTAATTTCTTTGGAAGATCATCGTGAGCGGATTCTACTGTTTTTCAGCCTATCACTCCAGAAGAGAGTCGTCTGTGCACCGAATGTGGATCACAGGGACGCATGACAGTCAGGGGTGAGCTGTGCGCTTTGTGTTTTCAGTTTAGGATCACATGACCTGAGAATATAGCATCCATCGCCTTCTCGCGCATGATTGGCTGAACTTATTTCCTTTTTTTTTTCTACAGGACAGGATGTGAGATATTCCCAATGGGATACATATAGAAAATAAAACTCACAGGGGTAAAAAATAATATGTTTTGAATTTAAGGCTAGGTTCAGCTGTGGGCGATCCCGGGACCACACAATTGTGCACTCCCATTGATTTCAATGCTAAGCCTGATGAAGGGACCCTGTGTGGCCCCGAAAGCGCTTGTTTATATGACAAGGAATTTTCAATAAATTAACATTTTGCTATCCTAAGAGGATTCTTGTGTGCTGGTGACCTCTCTACATGACATGCGCACGACAATCGCTAAAAAAAGGTACAAGAACCTTTTTTTGCCACACACCACAGGTATGCCCGGCGCGACTGGGGTCCCATTCGAAAATAATGGCACCGCCAGCGCGATTGGCAGTGGTGGGCAATCCCGTGACCGCGCGGCCATGAGCACAGTTGTGTGCACAATTGCCGCGCTGTCACCGAATGCCCAGGTCCGAGCCAAGCCTAAAGGTTCCCAATAAGCACTGTTTTCAAACCCATCACCTAATTTGCATATTATCAGCTTTCCCAGATATAGAAATTGAACTGAAACCTAAGAAACGTGATTGTAACGTAACACGCACTGCGCAGTATTTTGATCACATACACTGACATAATTGGGCAGATATTGATTACTAATACAATTTGATACAAATAATAACATAGTATCAAATCAGTATGCATTGGTTACAATGTTTGTGTATCATTGTTTTTATACTTTGCTGGGATTTTCATGGGCTCTCTGCTGATTGGTTGCTGCCTCCAGTTCCCTTGAGAAGTGAGTGACGCGGGTCAGAACAGAAACCCGTGAGAATCTTAATAAGAGATCACCAGGGGGCCCGTGTTTTAAAACAGTGCCTGTAATTGGATGTAACTGCTCCGTCACTGCTTCATATCGAAGCCGGGCAGGGACAGCCTTACATCAGAAATGTTTCCAGGGATGTTTTATTCCATATCGTTGTCCTCTTTCTTCTACAGTAGCTTGTGTCTCATATTGGGAGCCCCCCTGAGGTTACTTCTTGTTGTCTGTGTCTCATATTGGGAGCCCCCCTGAGGTTACTTCTTGTTGTCTGTGTCTCATATTGGGAGCCCCCCTGAGGTTACTTCTTGTTCTCTGGGTCTCTTATTGGGAGTCCCCCCTGAGGTTACTTCTTGTTGTCTGGGTCTCATATTGGGACCCCCTGAGGTTACTTCTTGTTGTCTGGGTCTCATATTGGGACCCCCTGAGGTTACTTCTTGTTGTCTGGGTCTCATATTGGGACCCCCTGAGGTTACTTCTTGTTGTCTGGGTCTCATATTGGGACCCCCTGAGGTTACTTCTTGTTGTCTGGGTCTCATATTGGGACCCCCTGAGGTTACTTCTTGTTGTCTGGGTCTCATATTGGGACCCCCTGAGGTTACTTCTTGTTGTCTGGGTCTCATATTGGGACCCCCTGAGGTTACTTCTTGTTGTCTGGGTCTCATATTGGGACCCCCTGAGGTTACTTCTTGTTGTCTGGGTCTCATATTGGGACCCCCTGAGGTTACTTCTTGTTGTCTGGGTCTCATATTGGGACCCCCTGAGGTTACTTCTTGTTGTCTGGGTTTCATATTGGGAGCCTCCCTCAGGTCACTTTTTGTTGTCTGGGTCTCATATTGGGACCCCCCCTGAGGTTACTTTTTGTTATCTGGGTCTTCTATTGGGAGCCCCCCTGAGGTTACTTTTTGTTATCTGGGTCTTATATTGGGAGCCCCCCTGAGGTTACTTTTTGTTATCTGGGTCTTATATTGGGAGTCCCCCTGAGGTTACTTTTTGTTATCTGGGTTTTATATTGGGAGCCCCCCTGAGGTTACTTTTTGTTGTCTGGGTTTTATATTGGGAGCCCCCCTGAAGTTACTTTTTGCTGTATGGGTCTCATATTGGGAG
>NW_017306660.1:11786-12128 GCF_000935625.1 Nanorana parkeri
TTGTTGTCTGGGTCTCATATTGGGAGCCCCCCCTGAGGTTACTTTTTGTTGTCTGGGTTTCATATTGGGAGCCTCCTTCAGGTCACTTTTTGTTGTCTGGGTCTCATATTGGGACCCCCCTGAGGTTACTTCTTGTTGTCTGGGTCTCATATTGGGAGCCCCCCCCCATAGGTTACTTTTTTTTGTCTGGGTTTCATATTGGGAGCCCCCCCTGAGGTTACTTTTTGTTGTCTGGGTTTCATATTGGGAGCCTCCCTCAGGTCACTTTTTGTTGTCTGGGTCTCATATTGGGACCCCCCCTGAGGTTAGTTTTTGTTATCTGGGTCTTCTATTGGGCGCTGC
>NW_017306660.1:12426-13268 GCF_000935625.1 Nanorana parkeri
CCCCCGAGGTTACTTTTTTCTGTCTGGGTGTCATATTGGGGGTGCCCCCTGCGGTTACATTTCACTGTCCCCATAACAAGTTTTATTAGCTGGTGATCCAGCCAGTAAGTCGGTTATATTTCAACGTCATTTAACCGACCAAGCTGTCCAGCAATCATGGCAGTTAGAAGGCTGAGACAAACCATTAAAGAGTTACAGGGGTGCTTGCAGTGGTCAATTTTTATTCATTTACCTAAATACAGGCCTTTCCCCATGCCGGAACACAGCAGCATTGCCTGTGGGTGGCCCCGGCAGCCAGTTGCTGCTTACAGCTGCATACAGGTTGGGGAGGAGGATTGGGGTAGAACGGCATGTTTTTCCAGTGACAGCTCCCCCTCTTCCCATCCTGGATTGTTGCTGCTCTCTTCAGACTGTTGGTTGCAGCCCTGGGGTGTCCACACAGTACTCCGGCCTCTGGCACCCTAATTTCAGCCATGGATTATTACATGGCCAGCTCCTCCTCATCATCACAGCAGCACATGGATGAGCAGGAGAAACTAAAGACCTATGAAGACAAGACAGAGAGATACAGAGGAACCGGGCATAGGGGGCACCCCTCCGGGTGGAAAAGTATTGACCGAACAGTGACCGTTTGGCAGCACCGTGGTGTTCAAGCAGCTACAGGTACCATGATTGCATGAATACAATAGCCGACAGTGGAGATTGATCCATACTAATCGAATGGGTGGGGGAATCAACTGATCTTCTTAATATTTGACCGGATTTACTCTCTCTGCTGCCCCAAGGCCAGTTTCCCCAATGCGCCCCCCTACCTGCCAACCCCCCCCCCCCCCACTGACACT